>NC_066536.1:17553079-17573079 GCF_024679095.1 Eriocheir sinensis
TCTCCCATCACCAGTATCCATTTCTGTGTCATCTCCGTCCACCACCTTTCCTCCCCCCCATCCCCGTCACCCCTCTCTCTTCTTCCCTCTCCCCTCTCCAGCTGCCCTCTCTGCCATGTCCGTCCACCACCTCTCCTCTCCCCCGTCACCCCTATCACCTTTCTCCCCTCTCCCCTCTCCCCTCACCAGCGTCCCTCTCGGTAAACTTCTAGGCGCGAGAGATGTATGGGAAGAAACTTTTAGTGACGTGTTTCCCGCGAGACCACTAACTCTCCTTTCTCTCCCCCTCTCCCTCTCTCTTTTCCTCCTCCTCTGTTTCCTCATTACGCTCTCCCCTCTCTTCCCCTGACCCTTCCTTCACCGGTGTTGTCTCCCCTCTCTAACTCCTCCCCTTTAGCTTCCCTTTCTCTCTCTCCCTCTCTTTCCCTCCTCCTCCTACTCTACACGCTCTCCCCTTCCTTCCCCTGACCCTTCTTCACCGGTGTTGTCTTCCCCTCTCTCTTCCTCCTCCCCTTTCCTCTCCCCTCTCACACCTTTCCCTGTTGCCTTTGACACTTCTATTATCTCTGTTTTCCTTAGTTATTTATTCCCTCTTTCTCTGTCTATCTATCTATCTATCTCATCTTTGTTCCACGTAGGTCATTAACTTAACAAGGCAGATGGAGAATTAGGGACAAGTTATATAGTGTCCCATTTTTGTTCTGCCTCCGAGTGATGGTTTAGTTTAGTAAGAACTCGTGCATTCCCTTAGTCTTGCTCCACCTCCCTCTCTGTGTCCCTTCCTCTCTCTCTCTCTGGTGGTAAGAACTCGTGCATTCTCTTATATAGCGTTGCTCCCTCCCTCTCTCTCTCTCTGCCCTTTACTCCCTCTCTGTCTTTCTCTCAGGTGGTAAGAACTTGTGCATTCCCTTAGTTTTGGTCCCTCTCTCCCTCTCTTTCGCTCTCTGGTGGTAAGAACTTGTGCATTCCCGTAGTGTTCCTCTCTCCCTCCCTTTCGTCTATGTCCCCAGCGCGTCTCTCTGTCCCAAGCGTCTCTTCCTCTATTACCAAACAAGCCCCTCCGTCCCATTCCTGCCTCCTTCATATACTCAGGGCGACAAAGGGGTAACGAGCGCAATGATCCACGCCCAAACACCCCCGGCAGAGTTAGTGCGTGCGGGCGGTCGTTATTTTTTAGTGTCCTCCACTCCGGGTATCAGTTTCTCATACTTTTTATTATTATCTGTCGTTCCATAAAGGCGGTGAGCAGCTTTCCGATAGTCACTCCTCCGCGCCGCGCCGCTCTTGTGCTGGGCGACGCGACGCGGGAGGGCGGGTCGGTGGGCTGGTGTGGGTGTGGGTGGGTGGTACCTTTCTTTTCCTTTCCTTTCCTTACCATAATTTCCCTTCCCTTTCCTCTTCTCTCCTTTCCTTTCCTTTCCTTTCCTTTCCTTTCCTTTCCTTTCCTTTCCTTATCATTCCTTTCCTCTCCTTTCCTTATCTTTCCTTTCCCTTCCCTTCCCTTTCCTCTCCTCTCCTTTCCTTTCTTTCAATTTCCTTCCCTTTCCTTTCCTTTCCTTTCCTTTCCCTCCCTTTTCTTTCCTTTCCTTTCCTCCCCTTTCATATATTGTCTTTCTCTTCTCTTCACCAATGGATTAACTTCCCTCCTGTCCACTCTGCACATTTTCCGTCTTTACCGACAAGAGAACGTGTACAAAAACATTTCGCGTTGGTCCTGACGTCCTCTCCGCGTCCCTCGCCGCTGCTGGTAACTGTATTTACTTTAGTGTATCACGCGCGCTATTTGCATTTAATTACCGCCGCCAGCCGCGTGACTTTCATCCCGCTGTCCGTGGCGTCCTTATCAGCCCGTAATGAACACGCCGCCGGACACAATCGGGGACAGTTTTTGCGGCAGACTCGCGGCCGGTGAATGAGAGCTCGCGATTACGACAGGGCATTAATAACTATACTACTGCTACTGTTGTTACTACTACTACTACTACTACTACTACTACTACTACATTTATCACTAACACCACTACCTACTTTTCCCCTCCTCCTTTTCCCCACCACCACCACGACACCTCCCTCAGTACTACTCTTTGGTCATTCCCCGAGATCATCCGCGCGCGCCAAGCATAACAAAGACAGCATAATCGCCCTGTGTCGCGCAACGAGTCCTGCAGAGCCGCCTGGATTACTGTGACTCGGAGGCCGTTCACGTATTCAGTTTATCTAGTATGTATGAGAGAGAGAGAGAGAGAGAGAGAGAGAGAGAGAGAGAGAGAGAGAGAGAGAGAGAGAGAGAAGGGAATAGAAAAGAAAGGGAAGGGAAGGGAAAGGATAGGAAAAGAAAAGAAGGGAAGGGAAGGAAGAGGACAGGAAGGGAAGGGAAAGGAAAAGAAGGTAATTGAAGGGAAGAGAAAGGAAGGGAAAGGAAAGGCAAAGAAGGGAATTGAAGGGTAGGGAAGGGAAGGGAAAGGAAAAGAAGGTAATTGAAGGGAAAGGAAGGGAAAGGAGGGGAAAGGAAAGGAACGGAAGGGAAAGGAAAGGCAAAGAAGGGAATTGAAGGGTAGGGAAGGGAAGGGAAAGGGCAGGAAGGGAATTGAAGGGAAAGGAAAGGAATCGAAGGGAAGCGAAAGGAAAGGAAAGGGAAAGGACAGGAGACAAGTAAAGAGAATGGAAACTGGAACAAGAAAACACGAATGGAGAAGGAAGGGAAAATAAGCAAATCGGAGAAAGAGAAAAAAACCCTTAGAGAAACGTTTGGAAGGAAAGAGAAGAATAACTGGATAGAGAAGGAAAGAGGAAATTGAAACATATATATATATATATATATATATATATATATATATATATATAGAGAGAGAGAGAGAGAGAGAGAGAGAGAGAGAGAGAGAGAGAGAGAGAGAGAGAGATCGAAGTAATGACATGAAACAAAGCAGAGGAGGAAGAAGAGGAAGAAGAAAAAATAGAAAAGAATGAAATAAAAGACGAGAAAGGAAATAGAGGGAGGAAATTGAAAGGAAGGACTGACAGGGAAAGGAAGGAGGGAGGGAGGAAAGAGAGAGAGAGAATGGGAAAAGAAGGGAGGGGAGATTGATGTAAAAAAAGAAGAGAGAAGAGACAAAATGGAGGGTAACAGAGAGAGAGAGAGAGAGAGAGAGAGAGAGAGAGAGAGAGAGAGAGAGAGAGAGAGAGAGAGAGAGAGAGAGAGAAGGGGGAGGTAGAGGGGAAAGAGAAAAGAAAAAAAAATAATGAAGGAAGAAAGGAAGAAAAAAATATAAATAAAGAAAGAATGAAAGAAGGAAACACGAAAATAAAGAAAGATGAAAAAGTATGAAAGAAAGAAAACAAATTATTAAGAGAATTAAAGAATGAAAAAGGGAGAGAAAAAAAGAGCGAGAGAGCGAGAGCAAGAGATATGGGCTGGAGGGCCGTCGCTGTCTCCCGCCCTGTGTCTCCAGTCAGCCAGAGCCTCTACACACTCTCTCCCTCCTGAATTTCCTCATTAATATAAAGTTCATGTGATGGATCGGCGGCGAGGAAGGACGGGAAGGGGAGTGAAGGGAGGAAGGGAAGGGGAGGGAATGGAGAAAGGGAAGGGGATGTAAGGGAGGGAGGGAAGGGGAGGGAAGGGAGGAAGGGAAGGGGAGGGAAGAGAGGAGGGGAAGGTGAATGAAGGAAGGGAAGGGAGGAAGGGAAGGGGAGGGAAGGAAGGAAGGGCAGGGGAGGGAAGGGAGGGGTATAGACGAGATAGGAATCAAAGGGGGAAGAGAAAAGGAAGGAAGGGAAGTGATGGGAAGTATACAGGGGAATGAGAGAGGGAGGGAGGTAGGGGAGGGGAGGGGAGGGTAGAGGGAAGGGAGGAAGAGAGAGGAAGGGACTGAGGGAAAGGTGGAAGAATGTTTAGGACGTGTAGATGACGCGTATTGATTCTGTCCGTCTGTCTGTCTGTGTGCCTGTTAGTATGTCTGTCTCATGTATTTTTAGTTTATTTCCTGTTGTGTGTGTGTGTGTGTGTGTGTGTGTGTGTAACAGTAGTAGTAGTAGTAGTAGTAGTAGTGGCTGTTATTGTTTTTGTTATTGTTGTCGTTCGTGTCGTTCAGTGGATAGCTTCGAAAATCTTGTGAAATGACCTCATGAATATACAGGATTTATGTGTGAGAGAGAGAGAGAGAGAGAGAGAGAGAGAGAGAGAGAGAGAGAGAGAGAGAGAGAGAGGAAAAAGAAGAACAGAAGGAAACATGGAAGAGGGAGGAACGAGAAGAAAAAAGAAATATTTCGTTACACAAATACGTAGAAAGAGGAAGAGGAGGAGGAGGAGGAAGAGGAGGAGGAGAAGGAGGAGGAGGAAAGAGGGATCGAGGGAGGAAGAAGATATGTAGGTCGAAGGGAGAGAAAGAGAGAGAGAGGGGGGGGAGGGGGTGGAGGGAGATAAAGTGCGGAAGGGAGGGAAGGCTAGAAGGGTGAAAGGATAGAGAAATAGGGTAACATGGAAGGGAGGGAAGGAGGAGGAGAGAGGAGAAAGGAAGGGAAGGAGAGAGGGAGAAGGGGGAGAGGGAGAAGAGAAGGGAGTGTGGAGGGAAAAAAAGAGAGAGAGGGAATGGAGGGAAGAGAGAGAGAGAGGGAGGGAGAGAGAGAGGCAAGGGAGGGAGGGAGGGAGGTATGTCTGAAAGGGTGATGACAGAGTAATACGTGAGGGAGGGAAGGGAGAGAGAGGAAGATAGGGTAGAAGGGTAGGAAAGAGGAAGGGAGGGAGGGAGGGAGGTATGTCTGAAAGGGTGATGACACAGAATAATACGTGAGGGAGGGAAGGGAGAGAGAGGAAGATAGGGTAGAAGGGAAGGAAAGAGGAAGGGAGGGAGGGAGAGGTGGAGGAAAGGGAGGGAGGGAGGTAAGTGTGCAAGGGTGATGACATATAGAGTAATACGTGAGGGGGGAGGGAGGGAGAGAGGAAGATAGGGTAGAAGGGAAGGAGAGAGGAAGGGAGGGAGGGAGAAGTGGAGGAAAGGGAGGGAGGGAGGAAGTGTGGGTCGATCCTACACATAGCGAGAGGACCAACTACCTGAGCCCAGTGTCAACACGAGGAGGAGGAGGAGGAGGAGGAGGAAACGGAGATGGAAAGAGAGAGAAGCAGGAAAAGAAGAGGAGGAATAAGGAAAACAGGAGGAGGACAAGGCGTAGGAATAAAGAAAGAAGGAGGAGAAGGAAGAGGAAGGAGAAACGGAGAGGAAGACGAGAAGAGATTTAATGATGATAATTCTTTAATATTTTTTGTCAGCGTAAAACAATACATTGATTTTGCTTGTCTCGAGTTCCCAGGCACAATACTACATAACTGAATCTACTGTTTTACTCTTTACTGTTTACCTTCAATCTGTGCGCATCATTAGCAGAGGAAAGTACAAAGTTAAGTTTTAATTGTCAATTCTAAATCGCTTCCCCCTTGTTTTCAGCCGCCTTTCAACACAATGGATTTCTGAGTCTACTGTTTTATGGGAAGGTTTGATATTTAGGTGTGACCGTTTAGCAGAAGAAAGTACAAAGTTTTAAGTTAATTCTAAATCACTTCCTCCTTGTTTTCAGCCGCCTTTCAACACAATGGATTTCTGAGTCTATTGTTTTGTGGGAAGCTTTGATATTTGCGTGTGACAGTCTAGCAGAAGAAGAATGTACAAAGTTTTAAGTTAATTTTAAATCACTTCCTCCTTGTTTTCCGCCGCCTTTCAACACACAAGGCATTTCTGAGTCTACTGTTTTATGGGAAGCTTTGATATTTGCGTGTGATAGTCTAACAGAAGAAGAAAGTACAAAGTTTTAAGTCAATTTTAAATCACTTCCTCCTTGTTTTCTGCAGCCTTTCAACACACAAGGCATTCCTGAGTCTACTGTTTTATGGGAAGGTTTAATATTTGCGTGTATAGCAGAAGAAGAAAGTACAAAGTTTTAAGTCAATTCTGCATCAGTTTCATCCTGTTTTCCGTCGCCTTTCAACACAATACACTTTTTAATCTACTGTTTTATGCGGACTTTTAATCTGCACATGTTAGTCTAGGAGATGAAGAGAGAGTAATAAGTTTAAAGTCAATTCTAAGTCAATTTCCACACAGTTTTCCGCCGCCTCTTAACACACAATGCATTTCCGAGTCAAGTTCCTCGATTGTCCCTCCCTAACTACGCATCTAAAGCCTTAACTTCCGATTTATTAACACTTCCGGCACACACAAGCGGGCCGAGTTGGGCGACACTTTAACGACCTTCAGACCAGGTTAAGCCGCTTGCCCGCACACAGCCAAACTCCGCCGCCTCCTTTTCTTCCTCTTCCTAATTCTTTTTCTTCTTCCTCCTCCTCCTCTTCCTCCTCCTCCTCCTCCTCGTTACTGTGTTTGTGAAGTAATTATCATCCTTCAACTGTTATATTCTTGCTTTGGGTTGATTTTTGCTTCGTCAGTGATAGAAGGAGGAGGAAGAGGAAGAGGAAGAGGGAGAGGGAGGGAACGGTGGTGGTGTTATATTAATACAAGTAATAAAACCAGTGTGTGTGTGTGTGTGTGTGTGTGTGTGTGTGTGTGTGTGCTCACTCGCTCTTGATGAATGAAATACCTCACACCACCACCACCACTCTCTCTCTCTCTCTCTCTCTCTCTCCTTCTGTTTTTTTTTTGTTCTTGTTGACATGCTTTTGTTTATTTTTTTGCTTTTTTTCGTTGATGTTTTTCTTATATTTTTTTAAAGTTTTTTTTTTTTCATTCCACTTTCCATTTTCACTTAACATTTCACTTTACATTCCACTTAGCATTCCACTTTTCCATTCCACTTAGCATTCCACTTTCTCTTTATACTTACACTTTTCATTCCACTTTCCATTCCACTTCCATTTACGCCTCTGTTTCCACTTTCCAATTTTCATGCGCCACCGTTTCAAACCACTTTCTTCGTATTTTGTTACATGAGTTTTTTGTTTTTTTGCAGAATTCCATTTGGCATTTTTTTCTCTTTTGTGCGTCGGCAATTAAACTAGAAATGATTACTGTTGATTCCTACGCTTCCTCTTGTTATCTGTTTTCTAATATATATGTTTTTGATTTTTCCATTTTTTCATATTTTTCTTCGTTCGACAGTCCTTTGTTTCTCTTTTGTGCTTCGGGAATTAAACTAAAAATTATTATAGTTGATTCCTACGCTTCCTATTGTTATATCTGTTTTCTAGTATGTGTTTGATTTTTCCATTTTTTTCCATATATTTTTACGTTCAACAGTTTTTCTTCTTCATTTTTATATTTTTCTGATATTTCTATTTAATTTTATCTTCATTTTTTTCGGTTTCCTCTTCTGTTTTCTGCATTTCATTATTCATATTCCCCCATTTCTCCTCTCACTAACTTTCAATTTTTTTTCCTCCCTCCACTTGACACCCATTACTCGGTCTTCCAATCATCGCGTCAAAGGACCCGTTGTGAGCGAGGGCCGCGGGGCTGATTCTTGGTCTGAGTCTGGGCAAGAAGCTCGATCTAAAACATTGGTTCTTAAACTGGGGGCGTTAGTGATTTACGAACCCTGGAGGAAAGATGGAATTTGTTGTTGGCATATATGAATTATTATCTTGAAAATACTGTGGGCTAATATTAAGAAGT
Organism: Eriocheir sinensis; assembly: GCF_024679095.1. NCBI lineage: Eukaryota > Metazoa > Arthropoda > Malacostraca > Decapoda > Varunidae > Eriocheir > Eriocheir sinensis. The sequence continues at coordinate 17,560,699 of NC_066536.1, forward strand.
TTATAAAAAAATGCCAAATTATTGCCTTTATTAACATGTTTTCTATTCTAATTAGGCTTACCATTGTTTTATAAATCTGGAAATGAATTTTATCTATATATCTATATCTATATTTATATCTATATCTGCATGGGGGGATGCGTGGAGGGGACCCATTACTAGGAGAGGCGTGGTCTTGAACCTGGCCTGGCTTGAGTTTGTGTCAGCTTGTTTTAGAGGAGTCTGGTGCGCGCCTTGTTGATTAGGGCTTCCAATTTGAGTGGATCAGTGAAATCTCCTTTGGTCTGGCTCTCTCTGTCTCTCTCAATCTCTGTCTCTGTCTCTCATCATGTGTATATCTCTACTAACGACGTGGGGGATTCTCTGGCGTCTCGCACGTAATGAAGACGCTGAACAATGCAACAAAAGCAACAGAGACAACCCTAACTAGATCAGCTAAGGACATCCCCGCCCTGTCCACTCGTAAACAACTTCTGCTTCCCACGATCTCACTCTCGGGTTAAGGTCGGTAAATTCAGACGCTTCCACCCCTCACATCAACTAATTTCAAAGACCAAAAAGGGGATTGATCGGGTTCTAATGAGTGTTTTCTTAGGTTCACGGTAAAGAGGAAGAGTCAGATTACCACCAGGGACGTAAAACTATCCCTGGAAATGCTTAAAACTCCTACGAAAGCCTTGTTAAATGTGTGTGCTCGAGAGACGAGATTCTTAAGAATATGCCTCTAAATCTCAGGACTCGTATACTCAAACACTTCGGGCTCTTGTTACGATCATGTTGGAAGGTCGTAGAAAACATACATTGGGTTCTTATGAGTGCCTTTCCTGCTAACGGCGTAGAAATCTTGCAAAATTACCGCCTATGTGAATTCTTGCATCTTTAACGGGAGGTAAATAAAAGAAATTCACTAAGGCGTCGGAACGGTTGAGTATTCGGGCCCAGGACTGCTTAGACTCTGCTCTCTCCCCCTGACTCCGTTATTTGCAAGAGATCTTTACTCCCAGCGCACACATACGTTCACACAAAGTTTTCATGGGGTCTGTGCGCGGCGGAGAGTGCATGCGAGGAGTGGCCGGAGGAGGAGAAAGTTTAGCCATTTGCATTAATCGCTCATATCTAGACGTGCAAGTAAGAGGCAGAGTCCCAATGTAGCCAGATTATCGTACTCAGAGCATAGTATTTATCCGTTTTTGACGCCTAACTATTGCCAAGAAACATCAGGAATTAACTATTTTAAAGATAAATATAAATACATCTAGTTATTGGCGCCCAGGAGACAGTTTTGGGTCGGAAGTTGGTAAATAGAAGAGGCTGAGTACGATAATCTGGTAACGTTGGCCCAGGCACGGAAACTGCTTGCTGGCTGGCTGTCACTGTATCATGGCGAGGCGAGACTAGAGTTGGGATGTATTAAATGGAAATAACATCTATGAAATAATGAAGCTACAATATGTGTGTTTATATATAGTTTTAGCACGACAGAGTACATATATAGCCATGCATAGATTTGCGTGTGTGTGTGTGTGTGTGTGTGTGTGTGTGTGTGTGTGTGTGTAAGTAGATGAACGTAGAGAACAAAAGGAAAAGAAAACATATTAGAATCGAGGAAATAAGTCACTGGGAAATTAATGAATGAACAATTTGAGAAAGCGATTTGATGGTTGAAAAGGAAAGGAGGGAAAGAATGTGAGAAGAAACTGAAAAACAAAAACTGCTTAATGAGATGAGATATGATGTATGTATGTGTGTGTATGTGTGTGGGTGTGGGTGGGGGGGGGGAATGGAATCGTTGCTTACAGACGAGGAAAAACATAAAGCATCCAAGTCCAAACGAGCCAATTTCAAGAAGCTAAATAAACGTCTATAACAAACTAAGTCCTCAGTAGCTATTTATTGATCTCAACAACAGCAACAGCAAAAGTAATCAAGCCTCAGAGATTGCCCTGAAAACACAGCAACAACAACAACCTCGTAACACCCCGGAACTCTAGATTGGCTTCGCGGGCGTAAAATTCCCCTAGAGTCATAAACAGTTTGGCGGCAGCGAAAGTAAGTAAATAAATCCCCGAAAAAAGTTACCATAGCCCGGGACGCGTAAACCTCGACAACGTACAGCCGAGGAGACAAGAAAATTACGGTCAGGCAGGCGGTCAGGGGTCAGGGGTCACTTCGGCGCCACAACGTACGGTAAAGTTGTCACCTCGTTCACCGCAGCGCCGCACCGTCCCTCGCCTTGCCTGACCCGGCCAAGAGTAGGGAGGTGCGGTCGTGATGGTTGGTCGGTGCTGGTGGACGCTTTATGAGGACCGCTGATGCTAGGCTATATAGGAGGAGGAGGAGAGAGAGAGGAGGAAACAGATTCGAGAGAGGAAAGGAAGACGAGAAAGGGAGGAGGATATATACAACAGGAGGAAGAGAGGACGAAAGAGAAGAGAGAGAAAAGGAAGACGAGTAAGATGGAGGAGGATGCAACGGAAGGAAGAGAGAGAGAGGAGGAAACAGAAGAGAGAGGGAAGGACTGTACTATCATTCATTTCAGTTGTCGAACATCTATACGAGTACCGCTGTAATGAACACTGTATAGGTAAGGTTAGGAGCGTACGCTATAGCTTCTCGTGGCCTCAGTGTTCATCTCCGTTGCATTGTCCTAAACCTTCTCTGTGATCCATTTCCGCGTCACGTCAAGAGTATAGAGTTTAGCAGAGGAGTCAGGAAAAAGAGGAGGAGGAGGAGGAGGAGAGGAAGGGACGAGGAAGCAAGCAGCAAACTTTACTATTAAACTGCTTTCTAACTTTTTTTTTCATCCCAGCAGCAGCGAAGTTTATAATATTTGAGTGCTTTCTTTTCCGCGCCGCGCCGTGTCTGAGGCTCCCGTGAAACTTGCTGCGGCGTGAGAGTGTGAGGCTGAGAAGGCGAAAAGGTTGCAGGAGGAGGATGAGGAAGGGTAGGAGAAAGAGGAGGAGTAGGAGAAAGAGGAGGCGCAGGAAAAGGAAGAGGTTGAGAAAGAGGAAGAAAAGGAGGAGGAAGAAATGGAGATCTACTCTCACTTTAAGGGGCGTCTGTTAATTCGTATTTTAATTATTAGTATCGCTTATTTGGTGTTATATATAAAGTATAGGGTGTTATTTTTTTTGTTAGTGCTGTTGGTGGTGGAGGTTGTGGTGGTGGTGGTGGGATGGTGGTAGTAGTGGTGGTTGTGGTGGTGATGGTGCAAGGAAAGGAGGCAAGGAGGGAGGAAAGAATGGAGAGATGGAGGGAGGGAGGGAGAGAGAGAGGGAGAGAGGGAGAGAGTTGAAGGAGTTAAGGAAATGAATGAGAAAAAAAGAAAAAACAAAAAAATAAATTAACAGAAGGAAACGAAATAACAGGAAGAATAAATTAAGAAAAGGAAAGAGGAAATGGAGGAAACTGCTTTGTGTTGTGTTGTTTTTCCTCCGCCTGGCTCGTTTAAGAAGCATGAGAGGAGGAGGAGGAGGAGGAAGATAAGAGGCGAGGAGACAGAACTCGTAATGCACACAAAACCAGAACTCTCTCTCTCTCTCTCTCTCTCTCTCTTCCTCTCTCTCCCTCCCTCCCTCCCGGCTCAGGCATAAGTGTGTCTCCAAGTTTCTCTTCGTGTCTTTAAAGCACAACTTTCCTTCTCCTCAGGGCACACGAAGCTTCCATTTCCGCAAGTGTTTCTTTTTTCCAAGTCGCCCTCACCTTGTGGTACTGGTGTTTCTCTCTCTCTCTCTCCACCCCCTGACCCCTGCCCATCATCTCCTCTGCCTCCCTCCTCCTTTGCCTCCATTCCCTACCCTTCCCTACCTCCCCCTTCCCTTCCTCTGCCTCTCTGTCCATTGCTAACTCAACCTTCATTACCCCGGTCGTCCTTTGCCTTCGCTCACCTCCCCCCCTCTCTCTCTCTCCCCCTGCCAGCTCCACCCTTAACTCCTCCTCTGCCTCCTCCACCTTCCCCGTACCTTCCTCTGCCTCTCTGTTCTTTGCTAACTCAACCCCCATCACCTCCTGTCTCTCTCTACCTCTCCCCTACCTTCTCCTGCCTCCCTATTCCTTGCTAATGCCATCTCTATGACCTTCTCTCTTCCTCTACTTCTCCCTGCTTCTCTCCCTTCTCCCTCTTCCTCTCCTTCGTCTTCTCCTCCTTCTCTTTCCTCGCTTGTCTCCTCCCTCCCACGTCTCAGTCTCTCCAAGTGCCTTCCTCCATCTCTCCATTCCTTCCTTCCTCCCTACCTCTCTTTCTCCCTCCCTCTTTCCTTCTCTTCCTCTCTTCATCCCTCCTTTCTTCCCTCCGTTTTTCCCTTTCTCCTTCTCTTTTTCCCTTCCTCTCCCTCCCTTTCTCCTTTCCTCCCTCTCTCCCTCCCATCCATCCCACCTTTCCTCTCTTCCTCCCTTCCCTCTCTCCCTTTCCCTCCCTCTCTCTTCCTGTATCTTTCTCCTCAAGTGGCAGCCTCGTCCGACCCTCCAGACAAGACTTTAATTTCCTTCATTTCCGCAGCTTATTATAATTATTTCATTTCGGGTCTGTAAGATTTCTGCAACAAATGTTTTTTCTTGTATTTTTGCGTTGGTGCTGGTGGTGTATTTCCTCATCCTCCTCCTCCTCCTCCTCCTTCTCTTCGTAGTTTTTCATAGCGTTGTAATTTATCGCTGTTTACTTCACTTTCACGTTTTCTGTTCGTGATTTCGTCGTTATAAGTTTTTGTTATCGTAAAATCTTGTTGGTGTTATTATTTTTTCGTTGTTGTTATTGATGTATGTGTTATGAGAGAGCGAAAAAGCGAGAGAAAAAGGAAGAGAGAGAGAGAGAGAGAGAGAGAGAGAGAGAGAGAGAGAGAGAGAGAGAATAAACAAAACCTTTCTCTACCTCTTTTTCTATTTCTTTTTTATTTTTCATTTCCGCCTTTCAGTTCTGCGTCTTCTCTTTACTTCATTACCGTGAGCGTGTGTGTGTGTGTGTGTGTGTGTGTGTGTGTGTGTGTGTGTGTACGGCGGCAGGTCACGTTTCCCGGTCACTTTATGTACGTCTTCTTTATCAAAACTTTCTCTCTCAAACTTTTCTGATCCGAATCTTTGTGGAAACTCTCTCTTTGTTAATGTCACTCACCGACTTGTCTATTTTTACCGGAACCTTTTGTCTGGAGTTCCCGCTGAGCCGTCTGTCTGTCTGTCTATCTTAATCTGTGTGTCTATCTGTCTGTGTCTCATGTTTTCTCTCTGTCTGTTCTGGTAGTCTGTCTCTTTCTGTCCGTCTGTCACCTGTTTCCGTCTGTTTCTCCTCATTTTGTCCCTGTCTGTCCGGGTAATCTGTCTTGTTCTGTCTGTCCTTATCGCTTTCTGTGTCTGTTTGGCTGTTTGCGTGTCTTGTGTGCCTCATTTTGTCTGTGTCTCTGTCTGTCTGTTTTTTCTTCATATTTGTGTAACTCATTTATGCTTCAAAAAAATATCTTCCAACACGTTCCAATATTTTTCTTTGACTCTGCCACCAATCATAATTCTCGTCTCCTTCTTTCTTTCTGTGTTTTTGTTTTTTCTTTGACTCTTAACACCAATCCACTTAATTCTCGTCTCCTTCTTCTTCTCGTGGCGTTTTTTGTTCGTGTATCTTCTTTTCGTCAACTCAAAATTATCTTCATATTTGTCTAACTCATTTATGCTTCTAAAAACTATCGTCTAACTCGTTTCAACATTTTTCTTTGACTCTTAACACCAATCCATTTAATTCTCGTCTCCTTTTTCTTCTCGTGGCGTTTCTTGTTCGTGTAATTTCTTTTCGTCAACTCAAAATTATCCACAAAACAAAAGAAGCGCGTCACCATTTTGCCGGAGTTCCAATATAGATGGTCCCCCGCCGCGTTGTCGTTGCGCCGGAGCTGCGTCTTGTTCTGTTGATTCTTTAAGTTTTTCGTCCAAACTTTCGTGTACCTTCAAAATGACGATTGTTGGGAGACTTTTATTAACTCGTCGCCGCCTCGCCTCTGCCTCCTCCTCCTCCTCTTTCTCCTCATTCACTTTGAACTCTTCTGCATCGTTCCTGGGTCCTCCTTCTCCTCCTTCTCTTCTCCTCGCTTCTCTTCCTCCTTCTCCTCCTCTGTACTCTTCTGCATCATTCCTTTTCTCTCTCGGGTGCTTCCTTTCCTCTCTCCCCGCACCTCTCTCTTCCTGGTCTTAATTCACGTTTGTATATTAGTCTTCTTGTATGTGTGTGTCATTATTATTATCATCATCGTCATACTAATATTAATCATCACATTTTCGTAACTATTTCTGACTCTCGTGGGTGCTTCCTTTCCCCTTCTTTCCTTCCTTACCTCCTTGCAAATTTCATCATCCTTCACTTTCTGTTTCCTCAACGTCCCCTTACCTCTCCCCTGCTTCCCTGTCCCACTACCAATATCATCCCTCTCTACCATCTCTCGTAACCATTCCCGGCTTTCTTGGGTGCTTCCTTTCCCCTCCTACCTTTCCTTACCTCTTTGCAAACTCCATCATCCTTCACCTCTTTGTTTCCGGTACCTTCCCTTGCCTCTCCTCCCTTGCTTCCCTGTTCCACTACCAACATCATCCCTATCTACCATCCCTCGTAACTATTTCTGACTCTCGTGTGTGCTTCCTTTCCTCTCCTCCCCTTCCTTATACATCCTTGCAAACTCCATTATCCTTCACTTCTTTGTTTTCTCTTCCTCCCCCTAACTCTCCTCCCTGTCCCTCTACCAACATCATCCCTCTCTACGCCCTGTCTTTCCTCTGCCTCCCTCTCTCTTGCAGGTCCCTCTTATATATTGGTGTTGGTGTGTGTGGGTCATCCTTCTCCTCTTTCTCTTCCTCCTAGTAATAATAACCATGATATGTCCCTAACCCCACCTGCCTAACTTTCCATCCCTGTATCCGTCCGCCCCAGCCCTCCAGAGTTAGCCATTCAACAAACAAATTCTAAACTAGGGGGAGGCGACCAACGAATCAACTCACTCGCAGCCTCTCTGAGTGTTGAGTTAGATAGCTTTTCCCTTACGCCACACGCCTCAAGACAGCCCCAACACACACACTAGCCCCCCACCAGTGGCCTATTCTCTTCCCTTTTACTTTTAGGCGAAGATAAACTCCCTTCGCTGGGTTTATCGACGTAGCGAGCGCCGTGACGGACGACACACTCAGCGGCGGGATTAACTTAAGGACCATTTTCGCAAACATTTCGGCTCCCAAGGGCACACATTCGACAAGGCTTGCGTGGGGAGAGGAACCGAGGAAGCGTGGAATGGGTATAGGAGGAGGAACGTAACCCGGGACGCAAAGAACAGCCGCTTTCAAGTGGGCCCCGAGCAAGCAGTTATTCCCTTTGTATCAGGTTCGCAGGCGCCGCTAAATACCCCGTTTGTGGTACTTGAATTTAGCGCCGGAGTCAGAAAGGGGAATTTGTTATGGAGATATACAAATAGATAGATAGGTAGTTGGTTAGGTAGTTCGGTAGTTAGTTAGTTAGTTAGTTAGTTAGATAGAGAAATAGATAGATAGATAGATAGATAGATAGATAGATAGATAGACATATAGATAGATAAGAGAGAGAGAGTGATAGAGAGAATATATAACACAACCATTTATGTTTTTTAGCGCTGTGCATGCAATTTAATTCCTACATAGATAGATAGATAGATAGATAGATAGACAGATAGACATATAGATAGATAAGAGAGAGAGTGAGGTAGAGAGAATATGTAACACAGCCATTTATGTTTTTTTAGCGCTGTGCATGCAATTTAATTCCTACATAGATAGATAGATAGATAGATAGATAGATAGATAGATAGATAGATAGACAGATAGACATATAGATAGATAAGAGAGAGTGAGGTAGAGAGAATATTTAACACAACCACATATGTTTTTTTAGCGCTGTGGATGCAATTTAATTCCTACATAGATAGATAGATAGATAGATAGATAAGAGAGAGAGTGAGGTAGAGAGAATATGTAACACAGCCATTTATGTTTTTTATCGCTGTGCAATTTAATTCATTCATTTTTAAACGTTTTGCTCTTTGTGCCTCGAGGACTCTGAACTATATTGCTAAGTCTTCCTGAGCTGTCCCTGCTGTAATAGTCTCTCTCTCTCTCTCTCTCTCTCTCTCTCTCTCTCTCTCTCTCTCTCTCTCTCTCTCTCTCTAGTTTATTCGTTTATTTCTTTCTCATTCTTTTTTTCTTCCTCTATTTCTATTACATTAACTCATTACATTCTTCCATTACATTAACTTTTCTCTATGCTTCTGTTCTTCCGTATTTCTATTTTTTTCTATTCTTTTACTTCCATAACGACAATGCTAAAACGCCACGAGGTCAAAATACGGTTCAGGATTTTATAAGTATTCGCCTTCAAACTACGTGAGGGTCGTTGATGGTCTTGCTCGGAATATGAATCCACGACCCACTCTCCGAAGCCTCATATACCTCGCTGTTTCTTCCTAGTGTTCTCGTGGCCATGGACGGGAGGGGACGGGTCAGCGCTACTCCTTCAAGCTGGTCCTCAAATCTGGTGTTCCTGGTGGCTGTGTGAGAAGAAGGGGAAGAAGAAGAGTAGAGGAGTATGGTATCAGACGCCGAGGATGCTGAGGCCGTATAGAAGTGGGTGAGATCTTTGTATGGGATTGAGATGGGTAAGAGTGAATGTGAGAGACGTGATGGCCAGAGGGTTGTTCCAGCGCCACCACCGGGCATGCAGAGACGGGGAAGGTATTGCCACTGACACTTATTTTAGTGATGAGATCCTTGTATGGGATTGAGATGGGTAAGAGTGAATGTGAGGGACGTGATGGCCAGAGGGTTGTTGCAGCGCCACCACCGGGCAGAGACGGGGAAGGTATTGCCACTGACACTTATTAATGACTACGGAAGGGTTAGGTTCAGAGAAGCTTTTAATGGAGAAATTGCATTCTAACCTTGCTCTAACCTGAGGACGGACTAGTGAACAGTGGGTGGTTATATTGTACGAAACTGTTGTCTTAGTAACATTCACGTGACATTCTTTGGGTTGTTAAACTACAGCGAGGTTGTTGATGTTCTGAACTTAAGTTTTGTAACGTTGAAAAAGCGGAGTTTCAATGTAAATGACGCTACAAAGAGCATGAGATCACTGGGTCGTTATTGACTACGCAGCTGTTTAAGAAGTAACATTCCCACATTCTCTTTAGCTTGTTTTATTGCTGGGAAGTTGTTAATGTTCTGAGCTTAGTTTCGACATCGAGGGTGGAATGTGTGCTTGAATGACAATACACATAAGGGATCAGTGCGTAACTTAAGAACCTGTTTAAGATTGACGCATTTTCTTTGGGTCATTATCTTGCTGGGAACTTATTAATGTTCTGAGCTTAGTTTCGACATTAAGAGGGTGGAGTTTGTGCGTGAATGACAATACAAGAGGGATCAGTGAGTAACTTAACCTGTTTAAGATTGACGCATTTTCTCTGGGTCATTATCTTGCTGGGAAGTTGGTAATGTGAGCTTAGTTTCGACATCGAGAGGGTGGACTTTGTGCGCGAATGACAATACACGAGGGATCAGTGAGTAACTTAACCTGTTTAAGATTGACTCATTTTCTCTGGGTTTCTTGCTGGAAAGTTATTAATGTTCTGAGCTTAGTTTCGTGACACTGAGAGGGCGGAACTGAAGGGTAAATGACAGTGCAGATAACCAGGAACAGATGCCGAGAGTGGCGCGGGTGGAAATATAACTCGTGACATTAGTAAGCCCATTGAATCGCAGGGCAGCAGCAGGAGCAACAAGGGGCGCCGTGTGTATTAACAGAGCCTGAGTCGTATTATCGTCCGCCTGTTACCATTGACGCAGCTATTGGCAGTAAGCGAGGAAGGTCTTGATGGTGCTTGTATGAACTCCGTAAGCGAGGGAGGGAGGTCTTGATGGCGCTTGGGAACCCTTGCGCCGCTTTGAAGCTCCGAAACCCGAGCAGCTGTTGTGCCTTCATTGCCAGGTGTCGCCAGAATGGTTAGTGGATGAAGGGCGAAGCGGCGGCTGTTATTATTACCTTGGGGTGTCGTTCTGTGATTAGCTCGCGGATTACCAAATATGTTTAATTTAAAAACGTATGAATTAAGGCCCGCAGTAGACACACAGCATGAATTAAAAGCGAAAGTATCAAGACGCCTCTCCACCCGAAATTGACCTCTCTTCTGGCCTCTTTTTTTTTTTTTCTTTCGTCGAAGTAGCGTCTAGCGGGCTTTATTTTTGCCAATGAGCTGCTTCCCTGGCTGTGAAAAAAAAGGAAAGGGTAATCAGACTAATACAATGAAGTCTGTGTGCTGATGTTAATAACCACAATTCTTTTTTTCAAGTCCGAAGTGTGCAAAGAAAGTAGAAATGATAATCAGACTAATACAATGAAGTCCTATGTTCTAATGATCATACACCGTACATTTTCAGGGACGAGACTTGTGAAGAAATACGTGGAACAAACAATCGGAGGAGGCAAGAGACCACCAATGATCAGCTGTCCGTCCCAGCGTAGCCCCAGCATCAGTTAGCCCAGTAGAACGCCTCCAGCAGGACTATACACCGCCACAGGAAGACGGAGAAGGCTCGGTGGAACTAGACAGGTGAGCAGGAGACCCTTTTTACCTGTGACGAGAAGGGGGTTAGTGAATTTGTGTTGACAGGTGTATAAGGAGAGATGCTATACCGTGACACTACTACTACTACTACTACTACTACTACTACTACTACTACTACTACTACTACTACTACTTTCTCTTTTTCGTTCTTTTTTCCTTTATTTCCTTTCTCCTTTTTTCTCGCTTTCTCATTTTTTCCTTTTCTTTTTTCCTTCCTTATTTCTCTTTCTTTTTTCCTGTCTTTCTATCTATCTATCTATCTGTCTCTTTCATACGGGACATCACTTTAACACCATCATCACCATCATCATCATCATCATCATCATCATCATCATCATCATCATCATCATCATCATCATCATCATCATCATTATCATCATCTTTCTTCCCCGTACTTAAAATTCATGGCCCGCTCATTACTCTTAATTTCATGAGATTCTAATTTCCCGCACAAGCTTCCCCTAATCGCACATTATCCGGCACCTGCGGTAATCTAATGTCTTCACTTTTAGCATTATAGATTCATGCCGAGTGGAGGAGGGAGGGAGGGAGGGAGGAAAGAGTTGAGAGGTGGAGGAGGCGAAGGTAAGGGCGGGAACGACTTGGAGGAGGCTGGAGTCTTGTGGGGCCCTGGGAACTAATTTTCTGCCCTCGCCTTTCCTTGCTTCCTTCTCTTCTCCCTCGCTTTCCTTCCTTCCTTCCCTTCTTCCTCGCTTTCCTTCCTTCCTTTCCTTTTCCTTCGCTTTCCTTCCTTCCTTCCCTTCTTTCTCGCTTTCCTTCCTTCCTTCCCTTCTTTCTCGCTTTCCTTCCTTCCTTTCCTTCTTTCTCGCTTTCCTTCCTTCCTTCCCTTCTTCCTCGCTTTCCTTCCTTCCTAAACTAAGCTTCCTCTCCCCCCACTGTCTTTGTCAAGTGTGCCTCCTCCCTTCTCTCTCTCTTCCCTCGCTTCGTCTCTCCTCCCTTCTTCGTCTTCCCTCCTTCTCTCACCTTCTCTCCTTCCCCTCTTGCCTCCTCCCTTACTATGCGTCTTTCCTTTGCTTTCTCTCCCTTCCTTGCCTTCCTTCTCCCTCTCCTCCTCCTCACTTTCTCTTCTCCTTCACTATGTCTCTTTTCTCTCTTTTTGCCCCTTCCTCTATCTGTGCTTCCTCCCCTAATTCGTCTTTCCTTTTTCCCCTCTTCTTTTCGCCTTGCTTTCTCCCCGGTCCTTTCCTCCTCTCCTCGCCTCCCCTCCCCTCTTCCATCTGCAACCTCCTCCTCTCTCTTCACCTCCTCCCCTGCCCTCAACTCCCCAGGCGGTCGTCAGCTGGCGCGGGACTAGCACTCGGCAGGAATTTATGCACAATCGTTTTCCTTTCCCCGGCGACATCAAAAGGAAGCAGCTATTTTCATTTTCACGGGCAGACCCAAGTGCGGGGAAGACTTCAGTTGACGCGCGCCGCTGGAAAGACTACATATATGACTCGAACAGTGACTGGTTGAGCTCTCCTCCGCGGTTCCTCGCTCTGTTTTTTTCTCTTTTGGTTGGAGCAGCGTCTAGCGAGCCTGTTTTGTTCCTGTATTTTTTTTTTTGCTGTCTCCCTTGCTATAAAAAAACACACACAAAAAAACACGTGAACTGTCCCCTGGTGTGAATTTTCAGGCTCTGTGATGTGCCTACCTTTTGATGTCATTGCGTTTTTGTTTTTTTTACAACAAAGGAGACAGCTCAAGGGCACCCACAAAAAGAGGAAACAAAAATAAAAAAAAGCCCGCTACTCGCTGCTCCTAA
>NC_066536.1:17578079-17623079 GCF_024679095.1 Eriocheir sinensis
CTCCGGTAGATAGACATTAATAGATAGATAGATATATAGACACAGATGGATAGATAGATAGATAGACCACCATGGATAGTTAAACAGATTGATGGATAGATAGATATAGATTAGTATTCGCATAATGAAGAAGAAATTAAGAGAGAAAACTATAATTAATATTGCTAAGTGAAATGAAGCGGTGACTTGTGTACTGATCCATATATGTTATACACAAGAATATTGATAATTAAAAGTAACTAACATGGCGAAGACAAAATTGAAATAAAGAAGAAAGACAAACGTAGAGAGGGACACACACCAATGGAAAACAACGACGACAATGAACAACAACAACAAACAAACACAGAAACCAATCGTGCCGTCCTTCTCCCTCCCCCCCCCTCCCCCCCTTCCTCCATCCCCAGCTTCCAACTCACGGCACGAATTATTGTACACTAAAGCTACAGGACGCCCCCCCCGCCCCCCCCCCCCACACACGCACTCCCTCCCCTCCACCGCCTTGCTCCCCTCCTGCCCCCCCCCCCTTCCGCCGCCGCCGCCAAATGTTATCGTTGTTATTTTCACTCCCGTCGTTTTTATTCCCGTCATATTTTTCTATAAAGTTTGCAAGTCCGCCCAACAGCTTCCTGAGGCACGTACGAGAGGGAGAGGGAGGAGGAGGAGGAGGAGGAGGAGGAGGAGGAGAATGGGGACAAAAAGTTGGGAGGTGGGTGTTGGGTTGTGTACTTACATGCAACGGAAAGGTAAAAGTTGGCACACCTACGACGACCCAGTGTGTGTGTGTGTGTGTGTGTGTGTGTGTGTGTGTGTGTGTGTTGCGTCTTTAACATTCACAGGCGTTGTTTCATTACAGTTTCACGGCGTAACGAGATACAGGAGTCGCCGCCGCGTGCATGCTTCTAATTTCATATCCTTTAGGTTTATGACGTCCGACGCGCAACCGGGATCCGTTTTTTTCTCTCTGCGGTCACGTGTGTTTTGCTTCCTTCGGGCAGCGTCGGTCACGGCTTCCTCGTCTACGCATAATGCCTTTGTGTTTTGGTTTTGTGTTCGTGTTGCAATAATGTATCGAGTAACTATATAAGTTTTTTTTTTTTTTACAGCAAAGGAAACAGTTCAAGGGCTTAAAAAAAGAAAACAATGATTAAAAACAGCCCGCTACTCACTGCTCCAAAAAAAAGATCAGAGAGGTGGCCGAAAGAGAGAGGGGTCCTAGTTCAGTCATTCATTATATTAGATTAGAGAGGAGTGGCCGAAAGAGAAGTCCATTTCGGGAGGAGAGGTGTCCTGATACCCTGCCCTTAAAAGCAACATGTTAATTCTCTATGTTTATGATCAGTATTATCAGACGCTTCATTCTCTCACATCAGCTATTTCCAAAGGTCAAAGAGGGGATCAATCGGGTTCTAATGAGTGTTTTCTTAGGTTCACGGTACAGAAGAAGGGTCAGACTACCACCAGGGTCATAAAACTACCACTGGAAATTCCCTAAACTCCTACGAAAGCCTTGTCAAATATATGTGCTTGGGAACTGAAATGTTTAAGAATATGGCCCTGTTAGTTTAGTCAGGTGTGCACATATTCAGGCTGCTTAGTAAGGATTTGATAGTCAGTGAACTTCAAGACACATCGCCACCCGGGATTGACCTCTCTCTTGGCCGCTCGTTCTTTATTTTCTTTGCCGAAGCAGAGTTCAGCGGGCTTTTTTTTATATGGTTTTGTTTTTTTCCCACTGAGCCGCCTCCCTTGCTGTAAAAAGAAACTCACAGAACATTGCCTGAAATTTCTTCCCCCGCTGTGCAAGTTTTCGGAAGGCCGCGCTTCCTTAACAGCCGCGGTGCTGCCTCGCCGCGCCGCAAAACTTTCCAGCACATTACGCGGGGCGGGAGAAAGTTAATATCGCGGCTAACTCACTTGGTGGCTCGCGTCCGAAGTTCCCGGGGCTAAAATTGACTTCATTTACCTTACTTAGCATGTTGGAGCTTAACAACAGATTTCTTCCGCCTCGAGTTCTCCCGCCTTGGCCTCCGCTGCCCCCTTCCCCCCCCCGCCGCTGCGAGGCTCGGCGCGCTGTCACGGTTATCTTTACTGCTCGGCCATTTCGCGCGCGGGGAACAAGTATATAGAGAAAGTCATTACCGAGCAGCAGTTGTGTCGCGCCGCGTAAACTGTGTGTAATGGCGCACGGGGCAAAACACACGCACACCTGCTTACTGAACAATCTGTGTGTGTGTGTGTGTGTGTGTGTGTGTTATTGTGCTTGCTTGCGTGCTCCTTTTATATTCAAAGAAGCTGATGAAGATTTAAGGAAGTTCGTGTACCAATTTAGGAAGGACGAAGATAAATGAGGAGGAAGAAAGGAAGGAAGGAAAGAAGAGGAAGGAAGAAAGGAAGGAAGGAAGAAAGATAAAGACTAGAAAGGAAGGAAAGGAAGGAAGGAAGACAGACGAAGGAAAACTGTGTATCCCCATCGTGTGAGAAAGACGGGAGATGAAGGAAGGAAGAAAGGAAGGAAGAAAGAAAGGAAAGAAGAAAGGAAGGAAGGAAGAAAGGAAGGAAGAAAGACGGGAGATGAAGGAAGGAAGAAGGGAAGGACGGGAAGTTAAGGGACATAGAGAGAGGTAGGAAGACTAGAGAAGAAAGGGAGAAGGACAGACGAAGGAAAACTGGAAGGAAGAAAGGAAGGAAGAAAGGAAGGAAGAAAGAAAGGAAGGGAAGTTAAGGGACATAGAGAGAGGTAGGAAGACTAGAGAAGAAAGGGAAAAGGGCAGACGAAGGAATGTGTATCCCCATAGTGTGAGAAAGACGGAAGACGAAGGAAAGAAGGAATGAAGGAAGAGGAGGCGGGGTGGGGGTGGGGGGGGACGTCAGTGTCAGGCTGGCGGCGGCACACCATTACCGGCCCGGCCTCCGCGTGTCGCCGCCTGACGCTTACGCAGAAATATGGGACTTGCTAATTTCCTCGCGGCTGGAAACGGCCATATTTCGTTGTCTTGACGGATGGAAATACTGCGCCGCAACCCTTCCTCTGGATAAGATTTACAACCGTCGTGCGAAATACTATCACAAAACGTTCATGAATTTATTGTCCACAGATATCATGGCTGAGAAACAGTTAGAATGGCAGTACGGTATCTTTCACAGACCAAATCAGCAACTATTACCCAACGTCCCTAATCCTCCGATCCCTTAAATCCCCTTGAATCAGCCATAAGACAAGACTCGCTCGTAACAAGACTGCTTAGTACATCCACAGAGCAAATCAGCATCTATTATCCAAGTTTTTCGTCCCTTAACTCTCCTATCCTTTAAAACCAGAGAGTATACGATCCCCTTAAATCAGCCATAAGACAGGACTCGCTCGTAACAAGACTGCTTAGTACATCCACAGAGCAAATCAGCATCTATTATCCAAGTTTTTCGTCCCTATTCCTCCGATCCCTTAAATCCCCTTGAATCAGCCATAAGACAAGACTCGCTCGTAACAAGACTGCTTAGTACATCCACAGAGCAAATCAGCATCTATTATCCAAGTTTTTCGTCCCTTATCTCTCCTATCCTTTAAAACCAGAAGGTATACTATCCCTTGAATCAGCCATAAGACAGGACTCGCTCGTAACAAGACTGCTTAGTACATCCACAGAGCAAATCAGCATCTATTATCCAAGTTTTTCGCTCTTTATCTCTCCTATCCTTTAAATCCTGAAGGTATACGATCCCTTGAATCAGCCATAAGACATGACTCGCTCGTAACAAGACTGCTTAGTACATCCACAGAGCAAATCAGCATCTATTACACAAGTTTTTCGTCCCTTAACTCTCCTATCCTTTAAAACCAGAAGGTATACGATCCTCTAAATCATCCGAAATCGAGTAAATATCCGGCATTGTGTCCAACGTGAATCAGTGAGCGGCTTCCGAGGCACCAAAACAACAGGGCGGCGGCGAGGTTGTGTGGAGAGCGGTGTCGGCGGCGGCGGGTGGGACAACAATGCATCTTGATTTATCGGCCGCTCGTGCATCTCCCGCCGCCCGGAGTGAGACATCGCGGGGCTGCTGGCGCTGAAGGGTTTATGGGGGCGCAAGACGTAACGTTCAGGCTTCGGGATGTCTTGTTTCGAGTGAGTTTGCTGCCACCAGGGAAAGTCGCGCCATTAGCTAGAGCACTTAAGTCAGGAGTTCCTCTTCCCGTTTGGCTTGCACCTCGGTCTTGTTACCTCCTGTCTGCGTTTCCCAGTTAAAATTGCCCCTCCCCTGTGAGTCAGTGCCCTTCTCTATGCTTCAAAAGAGCCACTACTTCGAAAAAACAACTCCAACGGCTTATATGTATCAAAGAACCACACTAGTTTGTTCCTTTTAGATTTATTTCAAGCGTGCAGATCAATGAGATGGAGGATGGAAGGGTTGGCGTGAAGAGATAGTTGCTATTTGCTTCATTGTTCCTTATGTAAACTGAAAACATGATAAAGAATGCTGATTGGATACGTTTTGCATTCCAGAGTACGTCATTGCTGCCGCTGACGATGATGCTGAAGAGGAGAAAGAAGAGGAGGACGAGGAGAACGACTAGTAAGGGGAGGAGGAAGAGAAACTCGGCGTCTCCTCTATCGCTCCCCCGGCGAGGCTCAGCTGCACTTCCCAAACGAGCGACGGAGAAAGATTTGTTGTGATTCTTTTGTACCTTTTGTTTTTCTGTTCATGAATGTGTTTACGCGCGCTGTTTATTATTTTTTGCCTCATGTTTGAAGTTTTGACAATAGGTACGTGTGTGTGTGTGTGTGTGTGTGTGTGTGTGTGTGTGTGTGTGTGTGTGTGTGTGTGTGTGTGTGTGTGTGTGTGTGTGTGTGTGTGCGTGCGCTTGTAATATTTCTTTCCATTTTTTCGTGTTTTTTTCCGGTTCATGTTTGAAGTTTTGACAATAGGTGGGTGTGTGTGTGTGCGCTTGTAATATCTTTTCATTCTTTCGTGTTTTTACCAGGTTCATGTTTTTAAGTTTTGACAATAGGTGTGTGTGTGTGTGTATGTGTATGTGTGTGTGTGTGTGTGTGTGTCAAACAGAATACATGGATGGATTTTCAGGAACTAGTTAATTCTATTCGTCTCTGCTTCTCCATCCCTCTAACCGACTCTTCCCATTACTTCGTCTCTCCCTTTTTTATCCCTGTTCCCTTGTTTTTCTCCCTTCCTTACTCTTCGTGTGTCCCTTCTTATCATTTGCCATCTCCCTTTCCACTTCGCATTCCTCTTCCTCCTCCTCCGTCTGTCTGCCCTAGTTCTCGCCTCTCCCTAACTTGCATTCCCATCACTCGAGCAGTTTTATACAACCCCCTTAACTCCTATCTCTCCCACTCCCTTTCTTCCCTGTCTTTGCCTTCCTACCAAAACAAACTGTCACCTTTCACCCTCTCCTCCTCCGTCTGTCTGTCCTACTTCTTACACCTCTCCCTAACTTATACTCCCGCTTACATCATATCTCTCCCTCAAACTGTCACCTTCCCTTATCCCTTTCCGCCTGTCTCAACGTCTAATGCGCCACCTCTTTCAGATCAGTCTCTCGTCTTAAGTGTGTGTCGAATCTTCGCCCCGCCCCCCGAGCTTGAGGTGTGAGTTCCTGCACCGTGAGGCTGAACCGTGCGCTGCCGCCGACTTCTGGGAGAGGATGAAGCATGGTATTAGCCAGGGTCAGTATATACGCTGTTGACAGATCCCCCTTCTAGTCATATTATCCCTTGGACATACTCCTCATTGAACATATTGATACACAGATTCATCTTCTATGTATTTTCCTTATAGACATTTTCTTAGATATATTTTCTCCCGAGTAATATTCCCCCTTATCAATTTCTCTCTCCTTGACAAATCCCTCTCCCTAATCAAGCTCTAATCTTTTCATTGTACTCTATACGGCAAAGGTTCCAGTTTCATCTCTCCACCTGCCTTGACTTCTACAACTCCCCGGTTACCACTCTGTTGCTTTCACTACCTCCTAGGTGTTATCAATTCTACTCATGAACTGATAACAGATGGACAACGAAAGTAACTAAGCGGTAACACAGGAATTATAGACATTAGGGCGGACAGAAGCAGCAGGTGGAGAGATGAAATTGGAACCTTTTTGCCGGAGCAGAGAGGAGGAGTAAGCTGAAAAGGTTGAAGCGGGGGAGGCAAGCTGTAAAGACAATCCTCCACGAACTAAATTAATTACCGTTGTAGAAAGAGGGTCCCAAGTCTTTTCATCACTAATATGGATAGATAAACCTAAGCATTATTGTATTGTATCTTTATTGGTCGTCTTGTACTGCTTGACATTGTTAGTATCTGGTGCTGCCTCGGTGGGAACAGGAGAGTGCGACACATCGAAGGAGAACGTTCTTGGTGACGACTCGATGGCAAGGCGCCTGAAGACACACCTAAGGGGGAACAACACTCCTCTTAGGTCCTGCCAGCCAGAGCCACATATAGGGGAGAGAGCAAGACCACTCAAGACCCACACGACGTCTTGCTTCTGTGCCGCTCCGGTTGTGTTCAGGCCGAGGTGCTGGGCGTAGAGGCAGCGTGTGTGAGTGGCCCAGATGAAAGATGGCGTCGGAGAAGTCCATGGTCAAGCTCTCGCAGGAGAAGACCACGGAAGATGAGGAATTCTCCCATTGCTTCCTCCAGAGTCAGCCAACCACCTGGGTCACTGCAAACAAAGGAGAAAAGGAGTGTCCACACAGTACTAATTGTAATGCAAAAAATAAATCTTCATACAAATGTTGGAAGTGTTTGTTACACTTTCTCCTACTAATGCTGTTACTATGATTTGTTTGGACCTCCGAAGTGCACGGTGCTTTCTGGTTCTATACAGAACCAGAAAGCTACTGTGGAGAAAAAAAAATAAAAGCACGGAGGGATTCCCCTGGTCTGGGAAGAATGTGAAATAAACTAGTTAAAGGGGCGCCTCGCGCGTAGGTTTCCCCACACGCAAGGTGCCGCTTTAACTTCGAATTTTTTCGCGTTTCTCCCAGGCCGGGGATTACCCTGAGCCCTGTCAGCTTGAGAGGCGAGTGGCGCAACGGTGATGGCCGTCGACCCTGGTGCTGCGTCTCAGCCGAGCTGCTCGCCTGCACCTCGTCATGTCTGCAATGATAAAATACTCAAGAATTTAAAGAGTAAGTCAGTGTCTGAGACCTTTCTAACTCTTTGCATCATGTCGCATCACAATGAGGAGAAAGGAAGATGCTAAATGAATCGAAATATGAACGACTGTATAAGAACCAAGGATGATAGTCATAATTATAACACTAATGTCTTCTATCTTGGGGACTGTTGCTGCTACTATTACTATCACTACTATCACATTTATATTCAAGGCTTTAAATCAACTCCATATGCACTCCTTCCTCACCATTCCTTCTCCCTTGTCACACACTACTCTTGCTTTCTACTACCGCTTTCAAATCACTTATACCGCCACCACCACCACGACGCCTTCGTCTCCACCATAAGCATCGAGTCACCACCACCCTTTCCAACCCAACAGAATTACCGCCACCACCACAACTACCACCATTCCTAACCCATCACTAACACCATTACCATCACTGACATTTCCAAACACCACCACCACTAACGGCAGCATCAACCAGCAATTTCAACATCATTATAACTAGCAAGCGTCTCCCTCTCCCTCTCCCTCTCTCTCTCTCTCTCTCTCTCTACGGTAATTATAGATAACAACACCCAATCGTTCTAAGACTTAACTTCCATCCCTCAACTTCTCCCGTCCCTTCCTCCCTCTTTTTCCTCCCTTCCCCTTCCAACAATTTACTCAACCACCCCAAAACAGTTTAATATAGTAATGTGAATATCTGTTTAAGTGATGCTTCGTTACTGTAGTGCTGGGATGATGGCAGTCTGAGTTAGTATTGAATATTTTTCCCTCTCTAAGCAACAAGACAGTTTTTTAATTTCGTAATATGTCTAAGTTGGAAAGTTTCGTTTAGTCGGCGCAACATCTGTGGTCGTATGCCGGAGAGAGACAGAAGGGGAAGGAATTATAGGAGAACGGAACAGACCCCAGGAGACGGGACACAACCCCCGATTAATACCTGCTACCCATTCACTGCTGGGTGGACAGGGGCGTAGGGTATCGGAAAAGCCGCCCAAATTTTTCCACTCCGCCCGGGAATCGAACCCGGGCTCTCTCGGTTGTAAGCCGAGTGTGCTAACCACTGCACTACGAAGCCCCCTTACGTTACTGGAGTGTTTGAATGATGGCAGCCGGATTTTGGAATTCCTCTTTAAATGCTGCCTGATAATTCCCCCCTCCCAAGCAATGAACCACCCTATAACATTAATACATGCAAGCAGTCCCCTAATTTTAAAGTAATACGAATTTTAAGTGATGCTCCGTGACTGTACTGCAAGGATAATGGCTGCCAGGGTTTGGTAATTCTCTTTAAATGTGGTCATATTATCTCAAACGCTCTACTCCCGAGAAATCAAGTGTAACAACCAGACGGAACTATGGAGGGGGGGGGGAGTAACTACTGACCTTGTTCGTAAGAGGGCAGGCGGAGGGTTGTTGGCTTGTTTCTGGATTCTGGATGCGCCTCGGGGCCTGGCGTCTGTCAATCTGGTTCACGATCGGGCGGAGATGATGTTGCTGAAGACGTCCCACGGTGCTAAGAGGTCGTACAGCTCCACACTGGAATACAATAACGCACGTAAGGAAGAGAGGAAAAGACTGGGGCACACACACACACACACTCGACATCCATCACCCTCCTATCTCCCTCACCTCCCCGCCAAAACAACCATCCCAGTTAGCATCACCGTCGGGCAGTTCACCAAGCACCAATTATAACTAGACATCACCATCACCACAAGTATAGACTCACATGTAAAGTAAAACACTATCACTCTTACCTCCATGAGTCAAATGTCAGCTGGTCCTCTTCTCTAGTCACAGTTACCAACACCACCGGACCCCAGCATCAGCCTTGACGGAGAGCAGCACACAACATCCTCCCCATCTCCCGGCCACGCCAGCACTGAAGGCGGAGGGCAGAACAGCGAGTGGAGCTTCACCGGTTCGGACGCTGCTTCTTCGTTGGCTCGTATTGAGGAACAAGGACATTAGAGTTTTTATAGAGTCTTGAAGGATGGGGAGAAGGGGAAGGGGGTTAGGGTGGGAAGGGAAGGGGTAGGTTTAATTAAGGTAAGTGCTGAGAGGTAATCTGATGCATTTATATTTAATTCATGGTGTTATTTTTTCTTATGCTATAGGAAACTGAATACCAAGCAAGCATACACATAGACACTTCCTCCTCCTCCCCTTCTCTCTTTCTCCCCCCTCACTCTCTCTCTCTCTCTCGCTCTTCCATAATAATCCTCTCATCCCTTCTTTTCTTCCATTTTTCTCCTCTGTCTCTTCCAATGCTTCTTATTTTTCTCCTCCTCTCCCTTTTCCTCCTCTTCTTTCCTCTTCCTCTTCCTCTATCCCTCCTCTTCTGCCCCCCCTCTCTCTCACTCTGTAACAAGAAAACCATTACTCACCAATCACTTCACTGTTAACCCTCCTTGAAGAATGACTGTCCACCCTCAGCTTCATTAAGTCAGGGGGAGAGGGTCAGAGCAAACGATGGCTTAAAACAGGTCATTTATTTACTGTATACTTGAGGACACGCCACGAGAGAGCCTGCAGCAACAACACCAACACCTTCCACCTCGCAGGACAACAGGCTCTCAAGGGCTTATATGTAGTGGGGCGGCGGCGGCGGCGGCGGGAGTGAGGTCTCGGTTTGGGGCGTGTGGCGGTAAACGAGAGAAACTGGGAAGAAGGTTGAAGAGAAGGAGCTACTTAAAGAAACGTGAGGAAAGGTATAGTGGAGCGGCGGAAGGTCAGAAATTGGAGTGAGACGGTAAATGAGTAAGGGGAAGGAGATAGAAGAGAAGGAACAATATATTAAGGAAACGTAAGGAAGGAGGAGAAGGAAGAGAAAGGGTATGGTAGATAGATAAATATAGAAAGAAAATGGAAGGAAATGAAAGACAGAATAGGAATACGATCGAAGAAAAGGAGGTACTTAAAGAAACGTGATGAAGGAGAAGAAAGAGGAGAAGGAAGTAGAGTGAGGGTAGAAAATCTAAAGAGAAATAAATAGATAGATAGACATAAAGGTAGATAGAGACAGAGAAATAGAAAACAGGAAGAAGAATCTATACAGTAACTGCCCGAACGAGAGACATGACATAACGAAGGGTCGCAGGGGAGGAAGGCGTAGAGGTCACACACACACACACACACACACACACACACACACACACACACACACACACACACACACACACACACACACACACACACAGCTTATTGGAGGTATATATACATTGTCTCTGCCTCCATCCGTGTGTGTGTGTTCTCTTAAAGCATATGTGGACTTGTTATACATCAAGGTTTATATTACACACACACACACACACACACACACACACACACACACACACACACACACACACAGGATAAGCGGTTGCCATCTCAGTTTTTTGTTTGTTTCTCATGTGTGTAGTGTTAAGAAATGTGTGTGTGTGTGTGTGTGTGTGTGTGTGTGTGTGTGTGTGTGTGTGTGTGTGTGTGTGTGTGTGTGACAAACAAGCTCTATCAACACAAACATAATATTGGTTTGATCTTTCCGAGGTGTTCATGCCGACGAGAATGTCCCAGAGGTGATCAGTGTTGCGTGTGTGTGTGTGTGTGTGTGTGTGTGTGTGTGTGTGTGTGTGTGTGTGTGTGTGTGTGTGTGTGTGTGTGTGTGAGAGCGAGAGAGAGAGAGAGAGAGAATGGGATTTCGTTGTTAGGTTGTTTGTTTGTATATATAATATGTCTGTCTGTTAACCTCTCTCTCTCTCTCTCTCTCTCTCTCTCTCTCTCTCTCTCTTCACACAAATGGCAACCTCCACCTGACTTTTCCTTTTCAACACACACACACACACACACACACACACACACACACACACACACACACACACACACATATAAAGTTTTTCGCTATAAGTATTTGCTGTACATGAACAAACCTACGATATAACACCTACGTATACGATGAACACACACACACACACACACACACACACACACACACACACACACACAGCTCATTAATGTAACAAACTGTCTTCGTTCTTCACGTGATAACCACCACCATCGTAAGCAGGTGGTGGTTGTGGTGGTTGTGGTGGAGAGGATGAAGCTGGTGGTCACAAATAAAGGTTAACAGGTGACGGGACTTGATCGTGATACGGACGTGAAGAAGACCATAACAAGACCTATATTAAAGACGGGAATCGTGGTTCAAGGGGGGGTGGAGGTGAAGGGCTGCAGGAGTGACAGAATGGATATGATGACAAAACGAATAGACATGAAGACAAAACGGATATATATGATGACAAAACGATTAATATGATGACACAGCGAAGAGGTACATGATAGCAAACAAAGGAAGCGTGTGATGAAAGGCAAAGTCAACATACGTATTGAAAGGTAAAGAAAGGTACGACTATAGAGTATTAAAGCTATAGGGTCAAGTTGGCGTGAGAGATGACTGAGTAAGATAATGGAGTGTGTATTAGTGAGATAGCAGATATGCATTGAAAGATAAAGCTAAGGGTTCAAGCTGGCGGGGGAGGGGACGAGTAGGGAGTTGAAGAATCGTGATTGTGGTGGCGGTGATGTCTTGTGTTGTTGGTCATAAGGGCGTCCTGCAGAGTCTAGGAGCCATCTGACCGGGACCGAGGAAGGGATGAAGAACAGGCAGAGCGGTGTGGGTGATGGAGTGAGTAAGTGGTGGATGCTGGAGGCTGCGGAGACGTTATTGTTGGCGTATGTGAAGAAGGCAGAGCGCTGTGGTTGATGGGGTGAAGAAGGACTGGATGGGAAGGAGGTGAATTCTGGAGACAGCGGAGACGATACTGTTGGCGTCCTGGAGAGTTGAGGAGCCTTCTGACGGGGACGAAGAAGGGATATGAAGAAGGAAGAGCGTTGTGGTTGATGGGGTGAAGAAGGACTGGATGGGAAGGAGGTGAATTCTGGAGACAGCGGAGACGATACTGTTGGTGTCCTGGAGAGTTGAGGATCCCTTTGACTCGGGCGAAGAAGGGATATGAAGAAGGCAGAGCGATGTGGGTGAAGGGGTGAAGAAGGATTGGATGGGAAGGAGGTGAATTCTGGAGAGAGCGGAGACGATACTGTTGGCGTCCTGGAGAGTTGAGGAGCCTTCTGACGGGGACGAAGAAGGGATGGAAAAGTGGTAGAGCGATGTGGTTGGTGGAGTGAGTGAGGACCGGGTGGGTAGCTGGTGGATTTTGGTGGCAGCGGAGACGTTACTGTTGGCGGGGGAGCCTTCTGAGGGGGGCGAAGAAGGTCAGGTTCGGGCGTCATCGAGGCTGGCAAACTTGTACCTGCAGGGCCAGCGGCTGTCGATGTCGTGGATGGGAATGATTTCCTCCGAGGGCCGCTCCGACGACAGCTCCTCCCGCACCTGTGAGAGAAGTCTGACATAGTGCTTCGGAACACCTGTAAGGAGAGGACACGAGACACAGCGAAATGGGAGCCGTTGGAGAGGCGAAACATCCCCCGACGGACAAATGGTATGAGCTGGTGGATTAAGTAAGTGATTAAGTAAATGATATATAGTTATTCCTACTGATAATGACTGTCTGTTTGTCTGTCCGTCTGTCCATCTGTCTATCAAACCCTCTCTTTCTTTCACTTCACCTTCTCACATCTTATCACCCCAGTCAATTAGTGGGGGCATACGTCAGGGGGTGCGTTGCCTAGCCCACCCTACGACGTCAAACCTTTATCGCCTGCCTTCCTTTAATTACCACCTTGCGCCACGTTACTCCACCTTGCCTTCCCTTGGCCTCCCCTCCCCTGCCCCGGCGCCGCATCTCTTACCTGCTCGACGTGTGTGAAGACCCGAAGGAAGTTGAGTCCTGCGAGCTTCTTCAAATCCTGCAGCGACCACGTGTTGTCCTTGAGCAGCTCCGCGAAAAGCTTAGGATACCGCGACGCGTCTTCTAGCCCGGTGGGAGTCCTGCAGGAGAGAGGAGAAGGATACGTGTTTCAGCTTAATATCCTTTCATGATCCATTAGTGCTTTTTTTCCTTATAAGAGATGTCAGGGTAAAGACGGAAGAAGGAGACACGTTAGAAGCACTGTATATAAGGGATTGTGTTTGGTTACGAACTCTAATACTTTGTCAGAGAATAAGAGAATCAAAAGAGACTCGTTTGAAGGATTCGGAACATCTATAAAGGATTGGATCTGGTTATGAACTCATTGGAAAACTTTATCTTCCTTTTAACTATAATGCGTTTGCTTTTAGTTTTGGGACACGTTTCGATTCTCTCTTCATGCTTTCAAATACAAAACAGCTACAAAAGAAACTTACGGTACTAATTATTTGTTTATTTTATTATGCTGAAGCGGAAAATAAATATACGAAAGACAGATATAGATAGATAGATGGATAGATA
Organism: Eriocheir sinensis; assembly: GCF_024679095.1. Lineage (NCBI taxonomy): Eukaryota > Metazoa > Arthropoda > Malacostraca > Decapoda > Varunidae > Eriocheir > Eriocheir sinensis. Next base: position 17,591,604 of record NC_066536.1, read on the forward strand.
GATAGATAGATAGATAGATAGATAGATAGAGAGAGAGAGAGAGAGCATATGAAACACTAACATTTATAATCTTTTAGCACAGAGCAATTCAATTCATTCATTTTTAAACGCTTGCTCTTTGTGCCTCGACGATTGCTGACTATCTCTCTCTCTCTCTCTCTCTCTCTAGTCTCTCTCTCTCTCTCTCTCTCTCTCTCTCTCTATCTATTTATCTATTATTTATTCATTTATCTTCCTCTTTTTCTTACCCTCTCTCTTTCTTTTTCTTTCTTTCTTTCTCTCTTTATCTATTTATTTTTCTTTCTTTCTCTTTCCCTCTCTGTTCTCTCTCTCTCTCTCTCTCTCTCTCTCTCTCTCACACACACACAGACACACACACACACACACACATACAAACACTCGACTCTACCTAATTCTCTTTCCGACTCCGCCGCTAAATTCAAGTGCCACAAACGGTGTATTTAGCGGCGCTTGCGAACCTGATACAAACGGAATAAATGCGTGCTGGATGCCCAGGGTAAATGCTTGCTTCGTTGGCTATATAGTGCAGGAGGTAGGAGAGTTGAGTTGGTTTTTCTTTGGGAATATATATACTGTGTTACAAACCTCCCGTATATGTGTGTGTGTGTGTGTGTGTGTGTGTGTGTGTGTGTGTGTGTGTGTGTGTGTGTGTGTGTGTGTGTGTGTGTGTGTGTGTGTATCTCTGTGAGTGTGTGTGTGCGTGTGTGTGTTAAATGTTATTCGGTCAACGCGTGTCATAAAAAAAAAAAAGTATTCCCAGCTCACCTTTTCCAACGTTATTTCTTGTGTAAATGTTATAGCGTGTGTTGTTGTGTTGTTTGTTGGTGGTGGACATAGTATTCGTATAAACAAGTGACTGTCTCGCTGCTACACGTTTCCCATTTTCTGATATTGCTCGCTGACTTATATTCTGAGTCTGTATCTTTTTCTCACTGCAAACACATCCTATTTTCTTTCTATTAATATTTTTTAATACATAAACTTATTGCGCCCTCTCTCTCTCTCTCTCTCTCTCTCTCTCTCTCTCTCTCTCTCTCTCTCTCTCTCTCTCTCTCTCTCTCTCTCTCTCTCTCTCTCTGCATTCTCTCAATTAGTATTTGCGTCCCATCTTCCATTATTTTTTTTGACATTAATAATTCTCAACCTGTCCCTCTCTTTCTCATTGCTAACATATCTAATTTTCCTTCCATTTCAGCTTTTTTACTCATATATTCATTGCTCTTGTCAGTCTCTTTATCTCTTAACACACTCTAGATTAGTCTCTGTGTCTCCCATCTTCCAATATTACTTTCTTTTATAACTTAGCCTGTACATCCTTTCACTGTCTCATATACCGCAAACCCCATTTTTCTTTTCATTATTGCTTCTTTATAAATACTCATCGCTCTAATAATTCTCTCTCTCTCATCACTCTCTCGATTAATTTCCCTGTAAATTCCAGTCCTTCCATCTCTCTCTCTCTCTCTCTCTCTCTCTCTCTCTCTCTCTCTCTCTCTCTCTCCTCCCTCCCAGCCTAACAAACACTAACGTAACTTCATGATTTGACACTCTCTTCACTAGCGTCCTAACCTTTTATGTGGGTCTTTATCTGTCTGTCTGTCTGTCTGTCAATTTCTATCCCTCTCCTCTTCTTCACTCTCTCAATCTCCTTTTTTCCTTTCCATTCCCTCTTTCTTTCTCTTCCAACACACTCTCGATTACTCTCTCTGTGTTCCCATCTTTCTCTCTCCCTCTCCCTCTCTCCCCTCCCTGCCCAGCAAACACGGTCACAAGAGCTCCGTTTAGCCTGGTCCGGGGCGCGTCAGGAAGCCTCTGTTGAAGCCCGGAAAAAGGGCGCGGGCAAGCAGTCTGCAATGATGCGCGCTATTGACTTAACAAATTACGTTTGCTAATATCGAGCCGGCAGTGGCGAGGGGGAGGCAATGGAGGAGGCTTTTGTGTGAGTGTGTGCTGGGGTGGAGGTGGGGGGGGGGTGGAGTAGTGGTGGTGGTGGTGGAGGTAGTAGTGGTGGTGGTGGAAGAGTTGTAGTTGTTCTTGTTCTTCTTCTTGTTCTTGTTGTTGTTGTTGTTGTTGTTGGTAGTAGTAGTGGTGGTGGTGGTAGTGGTGGTGGTGGTGATTTCACTTCGCAACTAGTAAAACTCTATTGTCATGTATATCAGAGAGGTAAAAGAACACCAAATAAAAGTGGCCGTGGTGCGCCAATCAGGGAAGTAAAGTGACGGACCAAGCCGAGGCAGCAAAACTATACAGTCGCCGCGGGCAAGTCAGTCACTTCGGGGACTCGCCTCTCACGCCAATCACGGACGGAATCTTGGCGGCTCAGTCTCCTGCCTCCGCCCTGTTAATTTCCTTCCTTCTTTTATCCCATCACTTTCCTTCCTTCCCTCGTTCCTTCCTTCCTTCCTTCCTTCCTTCCTTCCCTCGTTCTTGCCTTTCTTCCCTCCTTCCCTCGTTCCTTCCTTCCTTCCTTCCTTCCCTCGTTCTTGCCTTTCTTCCCTCCTTCCCTCGTTCCTTCCTTCGTTCTGTCAGAATCTTGGCGGCTCAGTCTCCTGCCTTCGCCCTGTTAACTGCCTTCCTTCTTTCGTCCCTCCACTTTCCTTCCTTCCCTCGTTCCTTCCTTCATTTCTTTCTTCTTTCGTTCTGTCGTCTTCTTCGTTTCTTCCTTCGTCCTGTCGCCTTCCCTCCTTTATTTCTTCCTTCCTTCTGTCACCTTTCTTCGGCCTTCGTCCTGCCATCCTTGACCCAACAAAAACGGTTGCCGGCGCCTTCACTTTATTTTCGATTGATTAAATATAATCCCGTCTGGAATTTTAAGAAGTTCATCTTGCTATCCACCCTCCTCGCCTCGCGGGGCTGGGGAGCGTCAGGGGGCCCAAGGCCTTCCTGGCGAGCGTCGCAGGGCTCAGGGTTCCGGCAGGGCGCCTCGGCTCCCCCGGAGCGTCCACCTCCGTGTCGGAGATCCCGAGGGTCCGGGGGTTGGGGGGGTGAAGTTCCAGCAAGACAGTTCCTGACCTCTTACTAGCCAGACGACAAGTTCTTGACACGTTTCATTGGGTTTCGACGCTTAGGGAGGCACAATTCCCCTAAGCAAGGCAAGTGTCATGCCAACAACGATTAAAAACGAAAAAACACAAAAAAATCCATAAAAACAAAAAATCCAAAAAAAATTGTCTTGTTTTGCTTTGTTTGAAGCGTCTTGTATGTTGGTATGGCGGGTCTTTTCTGGGGAGAAGGAGACTAACGCGTTCCAACATACAAGACCAGGAAAAGTCGATATGAAAACACCAAGAGAAGGAAAGCAAAGAAAGGAACAGCAGAAAAAGGATAACACAGAGAAGGAACATCAGAAAAAGGATAACACAGAGAAGGAACACCAGAAAAAGGAAAAGGAAAATAGAAAAGCTCATCCACCTTTCGGCCCAAACCAACACCACAAAATTATGGGCGAGTCTCTTCTGGGAGGAAAGCGGCTCGTTCAGACCAGGAACACCAGAAAGGATGATAGAAGAATCAAGAAAAGGAAAATAAAACAATCATCCACCTTTCGGCCCAAACCAATACCACAAAATTATGGGCGAGTCTCTTCTGGGAGGAAAGCGGCTCGTCCAGACCAGGAACACCAGAAAGGATGAGAGAAACATCAAGAAAAGGAAAACGTTCAGACCAGGAACACCAGAAAGGATGAGAGAAACATCAAGAAAAGGAAAACGTTCAGACCAACGAACACCAGAAAGGATGACAGAAACATCAAGAAAGGAAAACAAAAAAGTCACCCACCCTGTGGCCCCTGGGGCCGCAGGGTGGGTGACGGGTGAATCTCCTCTGGGGAGGAGGAGGCTAACCCAGACCGTCAAAGAAAGGATAGAAAAAGAAAATTAAAACATCGAGAAAATAAAATTATACTACAACATCTAGCAAAGAAATAAAAAGTCACCCAGCTTTCGGCCCCTGGGGCCGCAGGGTGGGTGACGGGTGAATCTCTTCTGGGGAGGAGGAGGCTAACCCAGACCGTCAAAGAAAGGATAGAAAAAGAAAATTAAAACATCGATAAAGGAAAATGAAATTACAACATCTAGCAAAGAAATAAAAAGTCACCCAGCTTTCGGTCCCTGGGGCCGCAGGGTGGGTGACGGGTGAGTCTCCTCTGGGGAGACGGCGGCTCATCCACCCAACAACACCAATAGAGGGAAAAGAAAAGAAAACATCCTGAGAAAAGAAAAGAAAACATCCTGAGAAAAGAAAAGAAAGCATCCAGAGAAAAGAAAGGAAAAGAAAACATCCAGAGAAATGAAATGAAAAGAAAAGAAAACATCCAGAGAAAATAAAAAATAAAGCAAACAAAGCAAAACAAGACAAACCAAAAACAAAACAATATAAACAAAACAAAATAAAATATCATAATAAATAAATAAATAAACAACCCTATAACTATCAACTTAACTAATATTCCTAATTACCTGTTGGACTAACGAGAGGGGAGAGGGAGAGCTGCTAGGCCAAAAGTAAGGGGCAAGAAGGCAAAGCTTAGGAGAACGACAAACATCTAAAACACACTGAAGAAGGGAGAGGAGTGTCACCCTTAACACACGCCCTGATTCCCTTCCTCCTTGTATTGCTCGGCGCTGGACGGAAGAAACTGTTGGTCCAAGAAGTGAAGGGAAAAGAACAATGTCTATATAGTAACTTGTATAGACATTGCCTCCCTCATACTCCCTCCCCCCCCGATGCGCGTGTCCGGACATTACTTATATAGACATTAGGAAAGAAGATGAAGTTTAAGAGCACGAACAAAGAAAAAGACATTACAACACACTGATGAAGAAAAGGAAGGAAAAGGAATATCACTTGTAACCTCTCTCTCCTTCTCCCCTTTTCTCTGTATATTGCTTGGCTCTGAAGGGAAGAGAACCGTTAGACTAGAGAGTGAAGGAAAACAAGACCAAAGAGACACCTAAAACAGACTGATAAAGCATAGTAGTAGTAGTAGTAGTAGTAGTAGTTGTAGTAGAAGGAGAAGCAGAAGAAAGGCGTTATAGTAGTAGTAGTAGTAGTAGTAGTAGTAGAAGTAGTAGTAATAGTAGTAGTAGAAGTAGTAGTAGTAGTAGTAGTAGTAGTAGTAGTAGTAGTAGTAGTAGTAGAAGGAAAAGGACGTGACGGGAAAATGGTTCACGGAGAAGGATATGGAGAATGTGACGGAGATGAGCACTAAGACCACGCGCAGCTATAGCGTATGTCCCTAACTTTACCTTTACATTTATAGTTGTCATTACAGTGTTAGCTTTAAGAGATGTTTGCCAGTTGGTACGCGCTCGCTCCTCCATTCAGTACGCATATTATATCAAGGGAAAATTACTACTACTTAAAATAGGCAAATATAGAAAGAAAAAAGAGATTAACCTTATGTATTTCAATCACCGTTCATTTCCTTCCATTTACTATATTTTTTATTTACTTTTACTAATCATTTTCCTTTTTATCATTTTTACTCATCATTATCTTTCTTCACGCATATCCGCTTTCCCTTTTCAGCTTTTCCTTCTTCCATTTCAGTATTCACTCCACTGTCAGATGTACAATTGGCAATATATATCACTCTCCCACTCTGCCAGAAATTGCTATCATGCACTGCTTCGCTTCTGATTGCCTCTTCCGTTCTTTTCTCCAGCTTTTCGCAATGGATTTAATAATAGCTTTTAGGAGGAATTGGAGCCACGGGTTATACATGGATCTGGGCGAGGCGTGGCAGGGCGGGAGGGAACGGATGGGGCGGCTTGGCTTGGCTTGGTAAGGCTTGGCGGGGTCTTTGGTGGTGATGGTGGCGGCCTCAAGCTGCTTGGCGCGGGGAAGGTTCATGAGTGTGTGTCAAAGTTTGGTGTTGGTGGTGTTAGTGGTGTTAGGTGTTGGTGATGAGGCTGATTAGGAGGGGAACTTAGACCCAGATTGGATTATTAAGCGTGTGGGAGGAAGGGGTAGGGGGAAGGAGGGGGCATGTGTGTGTGTGTGTGTGGGGGTGGGGGGGGTGGGGGGGTGGGGGGACGCGTGTGTGTGAATGTGTGGGGTTACATCAAGATTAAACAAACAGGGCATGTGTATGTGTGTGTAGGAGGAGGGAGGGAGGGGGACGTGTCTGTATGTGTGTGTGAGAGAGGGAAGGGCTCATGTGTTCGTGTGCGTGTGTGTGTGCGTGTAAGGTCAAGGGTATACAAACCAGCTCGATTTCAAACACAAGCTCTCCCCGGCGTGTTCAGATCCACTACATGCACTCGGCCGGTGTTTATTAAGCCCTGCGAGGCCTTCCACTAAACGCACCATGTCGGCAATTCGAGACAAACAGAATTCTCGGTAAGATGATCGTTTGCTGTGGGCCGGGGAGGGGAAGGGGAAGGGATTGGATTACAATGCGCGGCTTACGTTGAATCTAAATACTTTGCGAAGACTCTATTGAATCTGCTGCTGGTCGTATAATATTGAGTTTGCATGTTGTCGTGTTAATTGATATTATATGCCAAACAAGGTCCTGGAAGGAAGGGATGAGTGGAAATTGCTTAATTAACACACACACACACACACACACACACACACACACACACACACACACACAATCACACACACACGAAGACTGACTAATTCAAAGCCTCTGTGTGTGTGTGTGCTTGTGTGTTTGTGTGTGTGTGTGTGTGTGTGTGTGTGTGTGTGTTAGTGCATTGAGTCGAGCTAACTGAGTGAATATTAATTACAGCGTATTCAGATTATTCAAGTTCCAAAAGCGATGGTTAATTTAGCTGGAGTAATCGACTGCTTGACCAACACACACACAGGACCAATGGACACTAAGGCTTGATTAGTGTTTTGTATATATTGAAGAGGCGAAAGATATGTTTTAAGGAGAGATAATGAGCCGTGTGAGATGTAGGGGACGAAGCGCACACACACACACACACACACACACACACACACACACTAGTAGGATTGAAATGAAGCAGAAATAAACGGAGGAAAAGGGAGAGAAGGAAAGAAGGAATGGAGAGAAAGAGAGGAAGGAAAGAAAAGAAGGAAAAAGAAGAGAAGAAAAAGAAAATGTCTCACATAACACACACACACACACACACACACACACACACACACACACACACACACACACACACACACACACACACACACACTTATGTACTAAAATGGATAGGAAGTAGAAAAAGAAGGAAAAAGAGAAGAAAGGAAAGAATATCCCAAACTCTCTCTCTCTCTCTCTCTCTCTCTCTCTCTCTCTCTCTCTCTCTCACCTACCTGTTGATACCGTCGTAGCCAGCGCCGAGCCCCACGTGGTCCACCCCGGCCATGCTTCGGATGTGGTTAATGTGAGCTGCAGAGAGGGGGAGAGAGAGATAGAGAGAGAGAGAGAGGGACGTCAGGTTAGGGTTGAATCCGTTTAAACTATCCTGGCATACAAGCCCCTCCCACTTCCGTATTCGACGCATATCACTGGCCAGTCCGCAAGCAAGCCAAGACCACATCCAAACTCAAGGAAGGAGAGAGAGAGAGAGGGACATCAGGTTAGGGTTGAGTCCGTTCAAACTATCCCGGCATACAAGCCCCTCCCACTTCCGTATTCGACGCATATCACTGTCCAGCCCACGAGAGAGCCACGCCCACACGACTGCCTGGCTGAAAGAAGGTTGCAAATGGTGTCAGATGAGAGAGTTGCATGTAAGGAGTTTAGGGACAGTGTGAAGCCAGAGATATCGGTGAGTGGCTGTAAGAGCTTGTTGAGAAGGATGGTTGGGTAGCTCGCGTCCTGGCTCGCTGGTTGGCTTGTCGGCGTTCCTGCTTGTTCGGAAAGAGGCAGCAGAGAAGTGTAAAAACGAGGCGTAGAGGAGGGAAACGTTAGGAAGGAGAAAGGGAAGGTCTAGTGACTGCCATTAATTTGGGAGAATGAAAGAAATGGGAAGGAGAAGTATAAGAGAGGAGAGGAGAGTGGAAGGAAGGGGAGAGGCAGAGACGTGTAAAAACGAGGCGTAGAGGAGGGAAACATTAGGAAGGAGAAAGGGAAGGTCTAGTGACTGGCGTTAATGTGGGAGAAGGCATGGAATGAGAAGGAGGAGAGGGAGAGGAGAGAGAAAGAGAGAGGTTTGGAGGGAGGTGAGATAGGGGGATAGAAAGGAGAAACGTAAGATAGGATACAAAGAAAAGAAGAGAAAGAGGAAAGAAAAAAAAAGACAGACACAAGCATACGAAGAGGAGGAGGAGAGAGGAAAGGAGGAGAGAGGAGAAAAAGGACACAAGGCAATTAGGGAAGAAGAGATAGGAAAAAACCCCACAGGAAAGAGACTGAAAGAGGAGGAAAGAGGAAAGGAAAACCACAAAGAAAAGGAGAAGAGGAGAGAGAAAAGAAGGAACAGAATCAGAGGGAGAAGAGAAAGAGGAAGAGAGATCACAGGAGATGTCTGGCTGCTTGTCCGACTGGCTGAGAGAGAGGGAGAGAGGGAGGGAGAGAGAGAGGGAGAGGGAAGGAGAGAGAGAGAGAGGAAGAGAGGGAGAAAATACTACAGGAAGAGAAGCAGGGAGGCAGAGAGGTAGTATTTGCAAAGAGGGAGGAGGAGGAGGAGGAGGAGGAGGAGAAGGAGGAGGAGAAGGAGGAGGAGGAGAGGGGTGACTGTCTTTAGCTGTCAGTCTGTCTGTCTAACTAACTGACAAGCTGGCTCAATGGTTGTCTTCCTGCCTGTCTGTCTGTCTGAAGCTTTCCTCTAATTAGTGCGACTCGGTGAGGTATTGTGTGCCGTCAGAGGCTTCACTGGCACACACACACACACACACACATACACACACACACACACACACACACTCAACTTCCCCTCCCCCCCCACCCCATTTGATCTCCAGGATGTGTATATATATGTGTTCGTGTGTACCAACTATCCTAAACACACACACACACACACACACACACACACACACACACACACACACAGACACACCCGGTAACCTCATCTCTACACCTTCCTGGCATACACTCACGTCCGGGTTCATTAGTGTACGTGCGTATGTACGTGTCGTGTTCCAGACAGGTATGTTGTTGATTAGCTCGTGTTCATACCTGCTTGTAATACCTTGAGTCAGAGCTTTAGAGGGAAGTGTCGGTAATGATTCCTCTGCGTCTCTCTCTCTCTCTCTCTCTCTCTCTCTCTCTCTCTCTCTCTCTCTCTCTCTCTCTCTCTCTCTCTCTCTCTCTCTCTCTCTCTCTCTCTCCTTCTCCTACTCCCACTTTTATCACGTTCATTCTTTCCTCTCTCTCCTCTTTCCTCTTTCTCTGCTTGTGTTCCTCTATTCCTCTCTCCTCCTCCTCTTTTTCCTTTCCTCTCTCTCCTTCTCCCCTCCAGCGCATGGCAGACCAGAGGGGCAGAAAACAGGAAAAATAATAACAAACGGAATAATTAACAGGACCTCCAGCCTCACCCAACGCCCACGAGGATCAGCTGACTCAATGACCTCGCCTGTTAGTCCAGTGGCAATACCTCCCTTTCCCTCCCCTTCCCGCCCCGTCTCGCTAAGTAGGGTACAGTGTCAAGCTTCGAAACAGCAAAAAGATATGTGATGGAGGCTCTTAACACGTCGTCATATCATGCTCGAGGTAACAAGGTGTTCTCCGCATCAGCCAGACTCTTGCTCTTCATGTTCTGCGGTTCGTCTCGGCCATGCAGGTGTCACATTCTTAAACACATATCTGACACGGTTTTCGTAGGACTTTGGGGTGTTTCCAGGGCTAGTTTTATGATCCTGGTGGTAGTTTGACCCTTCCTCTGTACCGAGTGCCTAAGAAAACACTTATGAGAACCCGATTGATCCCATTTTTGGCCCTTGGAAATAGTTGATGTGGGAGGCGGGAGTGTCTGAGAATACCCACCAGCGCTACTCCACGCCTCGGTCTTGCCACGTTTCCAAGCTCCCTCTTTGTCACCCTGCTTCCACGCCCCTCTCCGTACCTGCCCAGCTATTCAAGTCCTTCACGAGGCAAGGAAACCCCTCAGCGTCTCATTGCGGAAGGAAGCCAGGCAGCCGCGTCTCAGTGCTGGCGGCCGAGTGATTGAACGACGAGGCAGCGGCTGTTGGGCGTGGCTGGGACAAGGCCTGGCTCGGTACGCTCAGACGCTTCCGCCTTTAACACCATCCATTTCCAAAGGCCAAAAAAGTAGATCAATAGCGTTCTAATGAGTGTTTTTAGGGTCATGGCACAGAAGAAGAGTCAAACTACCACCAGGGTCATAAAACTACCCCTGGAAACTCCTACGAAAGCCTTGTCAAATATGTGTGCTAGGTGCCGGAATGTTTGAGAATGTGGCCCCACCTGGCTCGTTCATTACCGCCCCTACCGCAGGACGCGCCGCCTGGTACAACTTGCTGGAGCTTCATCGTGCACAGAGTCGAAGTGAATAGCTGTCGAGGGTTGTCAGACGGTATAGCACGAACGACTCACTTCCTTTACTGCCTGACTGCTTAATAAATACGATCTCAGAGCCGCATAAAGGAAGAGTCAAGGAGTTATATGAACGTGGATGCTCAGGACTGCCTTACTGCTTAATACAATCTCAGAGCCGCATAAAGGAAGAGTCAAGGAGTTATATGAACGTGGATGAGTATATACTGCCTTACTGCTTAATACAATCTCAGAGCCGTGTAGAGGAAGGGTCAAGGAGTTATATGAACGTGGATGAGTATATACTGCCTTACTGCTTAATACTAACACAGAGCCGTTTAAAGCAAGAACCAAGGAGCTAGATGCATGTGGATGAGAATATACCCTTAATAGCCTCTGCCTTCCACACACAATATCACGTTAATGGATAAGGCGTGTGGAGGAAAGGACATCTACTCACTCTCTCTATACAGGGACTGATTGGGGAAGGAAAGCGAAACCATATAAGTCTTTCTAGATGTTGAATATAACCTTATGTCTGGTGAGAGCCGCGGAGGAGCAGAGTGTATCAAGTCACCTCTCCACCCGAAATTGACCTCCCTTTTGGCTACTCTTTACTGTTACCTGTTATGGGAGCGGCGAGTAGCGGGCTTTTATTTTTGTACTCTATTTGTTGCCCTTGAGCCGTGTCCTTTGATGTAAAAAAAAAGAAGGGCAATCCAGCCTTTGTCACGTAATAAAATTTGATGATAAAACTAAAGAATAACCTGACGGGGATGAATCTGAATAACTGGTAGCTCGGTTGTGGGCTGACGTGAGGTTAGCTGGGTGTTTGTGTGACCTTGAACGCATGCAGGAAGTCCAATTAGGAAGGCAAGCAATTAGATAGATAGATAGATAGATAGACGAGAGAGCGAGGGACGAGAGAAACGAGAGATTGATGAACAGAGATGTGAGAGAGAGAGAGAGAGAGAAGCGAAAGACAGACGAGAGAGAGAGAGAGAGAGAGAGAGAGAGAGAGAGAGAGAGAGAGAGAGAGAGAGAGAGAGAGAGAGAGAGAGAGAGAGAGACAGCATCCAGACACACACACACACACACACACACACACACACACACACACACACAGACAAAGACACACACAGCGCATCCTAGGCTCTCTCTGTCTCTCTCTGTCCTCGCTGCTGCACGGGCTCAAGGGCTTCAGAACGCCGGCAATTTGAGCAACGTTACAGAACATTTCCCGGAGAAGTTTGCGTTCAGCGGCGGCGGGAAGCTAGCGACGAGGCGGCAGGCGGGAGGGAGGGAGGAGAAGGAGGCGAGGGGGAGGGAGGCAGGGAGGCAGGGAGGGAGGACACTTCAAACAGCCCCTGAAGCCGTTTTGTAGCGCCGAGCAAACCGTTCCAGAGTGTTTTAAAGTGCAAGAAGAATAAACGGTAGGGAGAGGCCACCAGCTTGTGAAAGGAAGGATGCATGTGTCTGTATGTGTGTGTGTGTGTGTGTGTGTGTGTGTGTATAATCCACACACACACACACACACACACACACACACACACACACACACACAGACAGTCACATATTAAAGAGATGGATGTGATGATGTTAACTAGTATGAATTTATCTTCAAATGTGACCCCGGCTTTGATGTCTGTCTGTCTGTCTGTCTGTCTGTCTCTCTCTCTCTCTCTCTCTCTCTCTCTCTCTCTCTCTCTCATATTGCAACGCTTCCAAAAATAACTGTACAGCATTTTTTCAGAGCGAGTGATAAATTCTTTTTTGTTTTTAATCTCACATGAATTATTGCCTCCCAGCTTTCATTTTGGCCAGCGTTTGCTCAGGAACAGAAAAAAAACGAGAAAAAAAAAGAAAAAGAAAAAAGCACAGGGTTGATTTCGTATATGAAGTTTTTTTTTTTTTGTGTGTGTGCGACTTTCAGTATTCTCTCTCTCTCTCTCTCTCTCTCTCTCTCTTTTCTTTCTCTGTTTCTTTCTTCTATCTCTCTTTTTCTTTCTTTTTCTTTTCTTCTCTCTCTTAAAACATTGAATTTTTACATAAGCGTCCCTCATTTTCACACACACACACACACACACACACACACACACACATACTGGTAACACACATTCATTCTTACTCACTTATTCCCTTCTAAACTCATGCCTCTTAGATTATTACCCTTCACTCATACTTATCTTTGACGGTATTGTTATCATTCACTACTACTACTACTACTACTACTACTACTACTACTACCATCACTCTTCATCCCTACGTATATCCATCACAAGCTACTCTTTCCATGTCAACTCGGATCAAAATAATACAAGCTTCAAACACACTGAAAAAATGATTCGTGTGAACATGTTGATAAATGGGAGGATTAGGGAGGTCCGCCCTTGACGCCCTCTAACGTGTACGGTGCAATATTTTAACCCTGTGTTTTCATTAGAGTCTGCATGAAGGGGGATTGACGGTAAGTAATATATGGGCGAATAGGATGAAAAATGATTAACTGCTGAGGCTTGTTAATGAGACTAGAGGAAAAGATAGATAGAGATAAATAGATGAATAGAATGATAGATAGACACATAGAGGAAGATGAATAGATAGAAGATAATAGAGAATTGAGAAATAGAGCATAATAGAGAAATGGACATATAGGGAAATAGAAAAAATGAAAAGAATAAAGAAAAAGAGGGAAATAAAGAAAAAAGAGAAAAAGAAAATAGAGGAAAGAGAGAAATAGAGAAAAAAAAGAGAAATTGGGACAGAGATAAAATAATAAGATATAAATAAAGAGAGAAAAACGAAAAGAAATATAGCGAAAGAAACAGAAAGAGAAGAAAGACAGATAAATAAAGAAAGAAAAAAGGAAGCAGAAAAAAACAGCTTCCCTTTTCACCTCCTGACTGACTGATTTACCGAGTGACTTTTCATACCCACTGATTTTTAGGCGTGGAAAAACCCCCCCACTCCCCCCCCCTTCCTTCCACACACACACACACACACACACACACACACACCCTACCCTCCACTACACACATAACCCCTCCCATCACACCCACACATCCCCCCTACCCCTCTACTCCCCTCCCCCCACACATTCACACACACACACACACACACACACACACACACACACACACACACACACACACCTATTCAAAGAGTAAAACCGTGCTCGCATTACCGGTATGGTTTTAGTTACATGATAAAACGAAAATATGGTGTGAATAATATATAATCATAATGGACAACACAGTACGTTATGGTTTTTTATGCATGTGTATCTAATGTGTATTCTGTAACAAGTGTGTGTGTGTGTGCATTTGGAAGCTAATTATCTGCCGTGCTCAATAACCTGTCTATCTGTCTGTCTGTCTATTTATCTATCTATCAATCTCTCTCTCTCTCTATATCTATATATATATATATATATATATATATATATATATATATATATATATATATATATATATATATATATATATATATATCTCTCTCTCTCTATGTAACTAATGAGCTAACTAACTGACTGACTGACTATCTAACTAACTAACTAACTATCTATCTATCTATCTATCAAGGTGGGAGAGAGAAGGTGACGGTAGGGGTGGGTCTCTCTCTCTCTCTCTCTCTCTCTCTCTCTCTCTCTCTCTCTCTCTCTCTCTCTCTCTCTCTCTCTCTCTCTCTCTCTCTCTCTCTCTCTCTCTCTCTCTCTCTCTCTCTCTTCCCCTCTTCTTCCATTCATTTTTACTCCTCCATCTCTTTCATTTTTCTTATTTTCTCCTTCTCCTTTTTTTAGGGGGCGGCAGAGGGGCGTGTCAGGGGTGGGGGAGAGGGTCGGTGTAGCTGAGTCAGGGCGCCGCAGGACCGTGGGCTCGTCCCTTCCTTGATCCGCCTCATTGAACTTTTTCGTCGCATTCTTAATTGACTTGATGGGCGACGCTGCTGACACACACACACACACACACACACACACACACACACACACACACACACACACACACACACACACACACACACAGACACATAAATAAATAACGCATATGACAAAAAGAAATGTGAATAGGGTAAGGAAGAGCTGAACAGATGCAAAAAGGAGAAGGAAAAACGAGAGAAAAAAAAATATAGAAGAAAACATATGCATAGGAGAAAAAATAAGAAATATGCATGAAAGAATATATGATGAAAGAAACCAAATATAAAAGAGGAGAACGGATACGGGAAAATGAGAATAACATGAGAGAGAGAGAGAGAGAGAGAGAGAGAGAGAGAGAGAGAGAGAGAGAGAGAGAGAGAGAGAGAGAGAGAGAAAAGAGGAAAGAAATGGATAGACAGAAACAATAAAAAAAAAGGATGAAAGAGTGAGCGAAGCAGAATCAGGAAAAAAATATTGACAGCGAAGGGAAAGAAAGAATAAAAGCGAACGAACGAAGGGAAAAGAAATAAAGAAAGAGGAAAAAAGAATAGAAAAATACAAAAAAAAAAAACATCAAAAGCTATTTCAGGGACGAGATAAAGAAGGCGACCAATACAATTTTCTATGGATACGTGCATGAACTTCCTCTTAACAGGCGATCAAAAAGCGAACGGTTGAAAAGAAAACAAAACAAAAACAAATGATCTAACTATCTATCTATCAAGGTGGATGGGGAAAGGGGACGTCGAGAGGGGGGAGAGGGCTTTAGGGGACAGTGGTGGTGGGCAAGGTGACCAGGGAGGGGTGTTAGCAGGTCTCAGGTAAGGAAGGAAGATGGTAAGGGGTTAGTGGTTAGGAAGGGGAGGGGTGGGGATGACAGGGAAGGAAACTGGTGCATGGGGGAGTTGTAGGGTCAGGAAGGGAGCTAACGTCAAAAAGCTATATATGAGAGGGATATAAAAAAATGGAGAAAGAAAGAGAAATTGAGACAGACTGAGATAGAAAAAAGGTAGAAAAGATAAAGAAAATAAAAAGAGAAATAGATGAAATGGATGGACAACACAAGAAATCTAAGTCTTTTTCTATGGACCCTTTAGTTTAGTTTAATTTTTGGCTTAAGTGTTTTTTTTTTTTTAGGTTCACGGTACAGAAGAGTCAAACTACCACCAGGGTCATATAACCACAAGAAATCTAAGTCTTTTCTATGGACCCTTTAGTTTAGTTTAATTTTTGGCTTAAATGTTTTTTTTTTTTAGGTTCACGGTACAGAAGAAGAGTCACACTACCACCAGGGTCATAAAACTACCCCTGGAAATGCTCGCCACAACGCCAACGCAAACCTAGTCAAATATGTGTAAGGTATTTGGATGCGGAAATGTTTACAAGTATGACTCTAAGTTAATCTCAGTTATCTCTCTCTCTCTCTCTCTCTCTCTCTCTCTCTCTCTCTCTCTCTCTCTCTCTCTCTCTCTCTCTCTCTCACACTCGGTCTTTAAACTGCCGATAATACGTATTGCATCGCCAGTATATAACCTGCTTTCAACTCCCTAAAACTTCGCAATGACGTCGCTTCGCAGGAACGAGAGTCTGATCAGGCCGGGAAAACTTGTGCAGCTGACGCGCGGCGGGAAGGAGAAAGATGCGATGGGCGGCGATTATCCTGAAGGCTCGTGTGTATTATATAGTGAGGGAGGGGGAGGCTCAGTGGCGAGGAGGAGATGGTGGTGGTGGTGGTGGTGGTGTAGCGGGGGGCGAGGGAGAACTTGCGTAAAACCTAATCCACTTTTTTCTTGTGTTTTTAACTTTTATATGATAGTCCAGTTAACATAAAAGAGTTTGTGATATTGAATAAGCAATTAAAGAAGTAAGTGTGTAAGTAAGTAAGTAAATAATATAGTTAGCAAGAAAGTTAGTGGTTATGAACTGTTGATAGGT
The DNA here is from genome assembly GCF_024679095.1 of Eriocheir sinensis. NCBI lineage: Eukaryota > Metazoa > Arthropoda > Malacostraca > Decapoda > Varunidae > Eriocheir > Eriocheir sinensis. The sequence goes on from NC_066536.1 coordinate 17,607,884, forward strand.
AAAGAAATTGTGACACTGCGCGGTATACGGAGCTAGGTCGAGCCTATGAACGTTTAAAACAGCAAGTAAACTCTATGTCCTATGTATTTTAATGGAAAGTTTGTTGCAGTCAGACGCGGGAAAGTTGTAAAAGTTAAAGAGCTTAATGTTTATGGACGCAAAGTTATGAAAGTTAGATGAGAACAGCAACAACAAAACAGCATCCCAGGCAACCCCGGGGCGCGATAACAGCATAGATACGATAAAACTACATGGTGTAACGAGGAGAGAGAGGCGAGGAAGGGGAGGAATATGAAGTGAGGAAGGTAATGTGAGGCGAGTCTGGGGCCCAAACGCACACATTCGGCACGGCTTTCGTATAGGAGTTTTGGGCATTTCCAGTAGTAGTAATAGTAGTAGTAGTAGTAGTAGTTTAATGACCCTGGTAGTAGTTTGACGCTTCCTTTGTACTGAGAACCAAAAAAGCACCCCACTAGAGCCCGACTGATCTCCTTTTGGCCTTTGGAAATAATTGATCTGAGAGGCGGAGAAGGAGGATGAGATGAGGGGAGGAAGGAATATGAAGCGAGGAACAGAAATTGGGGAGGAAGGAAGACAGAGACGAATGAGGACGAAGAGGAAAAACAAAAGAAAGTGTAAGAACAAGGACGACGAGGAGGGAATAGAGGAGGAAAAGGAAATGGAGGAGGAAAAGAGGAGGAAGAAAAAAATGGAAGTGGAGGAGAAACGATGAAGAGAAAAGAATGTTAAGAAAGAAGAGGAACGAACAAGAGGAGGAAGAAGAACATAGAAGAACGTGATGAGCGAAAGGAGGAAGAGGGAGGATGAGGTGAGGAAGGTGACATGAAGCAGGGGGAATGTGAGACAGGGAGAGAGTGGGACAGGCAAGGCGTGAGACAGGGAGAGCGTGAGAGGCGGCTCATGTAAACAAGCGTCCCGCCAACCCGCCAACCTCTGCCTGACAACCCTGGGACGGAAGGTGACGGCGCGGCGGTTCCCTCAAGGCTCTGGCAAACGAGGTAAACATGTCTCCGTGTTGGTGTCTCGCTGCACGAAGAGATAAGCCTGAAGCGCCGAGCCTAACACACACACACACACACACACACACACACACGAGGGCGGGGAGATCAAGAGGAAGGGATGGTAAGGAGTAAGAGGAATGAAGAGCGTAATAATAACATAGTAAGGAGTAAGGTAATGGAGAGAAAGAAAAAGGATAATAGGATGAATAAGGAGCAGACTTGAGTATGACGTGAAGAAGGAAAGTAAGGATTAGGAGAAGGAAGGGAAGGAAAACGAGATACAAAAAAGTTGACATAGAGGATGAAGACAACAAGGAAGACAAGGTAGATGATAAGAAAGAGAAAGACAGAGGGAAAAAGGATAACAGTGAGGAGAAGGAAGACAGTAAATAGACATAGAAGGAAGCGAAAGAGAAAGATTATGAGGAGGAGGAGGAGGAGAAAAAACAAAATGAAATGAAGTAGGAAAAGAAAGAGGAGGAGGAGGAGGAAGAGGAAAAGAAACATGAACAGGAGAAGGAGGAGGAGGAGGAGGAGGAGGAAGAAGAAAAGAGGAAAAAATAAGAGGAGTAAGGAGAGATGAAAAAAAGATAGAGAAGAAAAAGAAAGCAGAAATGAAAAAAAAGGAAGAGAAATTATGAGAGGACTGTCATGGAAGGAAGAGGAGAAAGTATATGAAAAGCTAAAGAGAGCAAGGCCGGGGCACCTACCTACCACGTCCTTCACTGTGGCCTTGTCGGTACAGGTCAGGAAGTCGTTGTAGAAGCTGATCATCACTATACCGCCGTTCGCAGCCTGATGGGGACAGAGAAAACGGGGGTCAGATAAGGTCAGGTAAGGGCCTCCCCCCAACACTTTTTTTTATTTTTTATTCAAGGGTATACTCTCTCTCTCACACACACACACTTACTCACACTCTCTATCTCTCTTCCTCCCTCCCTTCCTCCCTCTTTCTCTCTCAAATCTCGTCCTTACTTCTTTTACTTACTCTGTTTCTACCTTCCTCCTTCTTCTTCTACTTTCTCTATCACACACTCTCTCCATCTCTCTCTCTCTCTATCTATCTGACTTACCAGGGAACTGAGGACGTCGTCGGGAACGTTTCTGTCGATGCTGCAGAGAGCGCGCGCGGCGGAGTGGGAGAAGATGACGGGCGCGCGGGAGGTGGCCAGCACGTCTCTCGCGGTCCTGGCCGAGGCGTGCGACAAGTCCACCATTAGGCCCAGGCGGTTCATCTCTCGCACTAGTTCCTGTAGGGGTGGAAGAAGAGAAGGGTGAGGGGTGAGGGTTAGGGGGAGGGGTGAAGTTTAGGGGGAGGGAGGTTAGGGTGTACTGTGGTTGTTGTTTTTATGGTTTTAAGTATACTGTTTTTGTTCTGTATTTTTTTTCCTCTTCCATAATCTCCGTCCAAGGGCACAGTGCATTCAAGCTGGAGATCGAGCAAACAGGGTACTGGGTTTTATTTCAAGGAGTGTAAGCAAAAGAGAAGCGCCGAAGTCTCCCTCAAACTATATTTAGCATTATGCGGTTCAGTTCTGGTCACCTTACTATAGAATGGATATCAAAATGTTAGAATCGGTGCAGAGGAGGATGACTAAGATGATTCAAAGGCATGTGGTAGTGATAGTGGTGGTGGTGGTGGTGGTGGTGGTAGTGGTGGTGGTGGTGGTGGTGGTGGTGGTGGTGGTGGTGGTGGTAGTGGTGGTGGTGGTGGTGGTGGTGGTGGTGGTAGTGGTGGTGGTAGTGATTTAACTTCGCAACTAGTAAGATTCTATGTCAAGTATATCAGGGAGGTAAAAGAACACAGAATAAAAGTGGCCGTGGTGCGCCAATCAGGGAAGTAAAGTGACGGACCAAGCCGAGGCAGCAAAACTATACAGTCGCCGCGGGCAAGTCAGTCACTTCGGGGACTCGCCATTCGCGCCAATCACGGACGGAATCTTCGCGGCTCAGTCTCCTGCCTTCGCCCTGTTAATTTCCTTCCTTCTTTTATCCCATCACTTTCCTTCCTTCCCTCGTTCCTTCCTTCCTTCCTTCCTTCCTTCCCTCGTTCTTGCCTTTCTTCCCTCCTTCCCTCGTTCCTTCCTTCGTTCTGTCATCTTCTTCGTTCCTTCCTTCGTCCTGTCGCCTTCCCTCCTTTATTCCTTCCTTCCTTCTGTCACCTTTCTTCGGCCTTCGTCCTGCCATCCTTGACCCAACAAAAACGGTTGCCGGCGCCTTCACTTTATTTTCGATTGATTTAATATAATCCCGTCTGGAATTTTAAGAAGTTCATCTTGCTATCCACCCTCCTCGCCTCGCGGGGCTGGGGAGCGTCAGGGGGCCCAAGGCCTTCCTGGCGAGCGTCGCAGGGCTCAGGGTTCCGGCAGGGCGCCTCGGCTCCCCCGGAGCGTCCACCTCCGTGTCGGAGATCCCGAGGGTCCGGGGGTTGGGGGGGTGAAGTTCCAGCAAGACAGTTTCTGACCTCTTACTAGCCAGACGACAAGTTCTTGACACGTTTCATTGGGTTTCGACGCTTAGGGAGGCACAATTCCCCTAAGCAAGGCAAGTGTCATGCCATCAACGATAAAAAACGAAAAAACACAAAAAAATCCATAAAAACAAAAAATCCAAAAAAATTGTCTTGTTTTGCTTTGTTTGAAGCGTCTTGTATGTTGGTATGGCGGGTCTTTTCTGGGGAGAAGGAGACTAACGCGTTCCAACATACAAGACCAGGAAAAGTCGATATGAAAACACCAAGAGAAGGAAAGCAAAGAAAGGAACTACAGAGAAAGGAAAATGCAGAGAAGGAACACCAGAAAAAGGAAAAGGAAAATAGAAAAGCTCATCCACCTTTCGGCCCAAACCAACACCACAAAATTATGGGCGAGTCTCTTCTGGGAGGAAAGCGGCTCGTTCAGACCAGGAACACCAGAAAGGATGAGAGAAACATCAAGAAAAGGAAAATAAAACAATCATCCACCTTTCGGCCCAAACCAACATCACAAAATTATGGGCGAGTCTCTTCTGGGAGGAAAGCGGCTCGTTCAGACCAGGAACACCAGAAAGGATGATAGAAACATCAAGAAAAGGAAAACGTTCAGACCAGGAACACCAGAAAGGATGACAGAAACATCACGAAAAGGAAAATAAAAAGTCACCCAGCTTTCGGCCCCTGGGGCCGCAGGGTGGGTGACGGGTGAATCTCCTCTGGGAAGGAGGAGGCTAACCCAGACTGTCAAGAAAGGATAAAGAAATAAAATTAAAACATCGAGAGAATAAAATAAAATTACATCAAGAAAATAAATAAAAAGTCGTCCAGCTTTCGGCCCCTGGGGCCGCAGGGTGGGTGACGGGTGAATCTCCTCTGGGGAGAAGGAGGCTAACCCAGACCGTCCAGAAAGGAAAAAGGAAAGAAAATTATAACATCGAGAAAGGAAAATGAAATTGCAACATCTAGCAAATAAATAAAGTCACCCAGCTTTCGGCCCCTGGGGCCGCAGGGTGGGTGACGGGTGAGTCTCTTCTGGGGAGACGGCGGCTCATCCACCCAGCAACACCAACAGAAGGAAAAGAAAAGAAAACATCAAAATAAAGTAAAATAAAAGGAAAGAAAAGAAAACATCCTGAGAAAAGACAGGAAAAGAAAACATCCAGAGAAAAGAAAAGAAAACATCCTGAGAAAAGAAAACATCCAGAAAAAAGAAAAGAAAACATCCAGAAAAAAGAAAAGAAAACATCCTGAAAAAAGAAAAGAAAACACCCTGAGAAAAGAAATGAAAACATCCAGAGAAAAGAAAACATCCAGAGAAAAGAAAAGAAAAGAAAACATCCAGAGAAAAGAAAAGAAAAAATAAAGCAAACAAAACAAAACAAGACAAAACAAAAAACAAAACAAAAAAACAAAACAAAATAAAACAACATAATAAATAAATAAATAAACAACCCTATAACTAACACTTTAATTTAGCAACTGGGACGGAGGTGGTGGAGGTGGTGGTGATCGTGGTGGTGGTGGTGGTGGTAGATGTTTGGTGGTAGGGGTAGGGGTGGTGGTGGTGGTGGTGGTAGATGGGTTTGGTGGTAGGGGTAAGGGTGGTGGTGGTGGTGGTGGTAGTGGATGGGTTTGGTGGTGGTGGTGGCGGTGGTAGTGGTGTTCTTGTTCCTCTTCTTCTTCTCCTTCTTCTTCTTCTTCTTCCTCTTCCTCTTCTCCTTCTTCTTCTTCCTCTTCTTTTTCTTCTTTTTGCTGTTGTTATTGGTGGTGGTAATGGTGGTGGTGGGTATTTCACTTTTCAACTAGTATAAAACTCTATAGCCAGCAAATCAGTGAGATGAAATAATACAAAATAGAAGTGACCGTGGCGAGCATATCAGGAAAGTAAAGTGACAGGAGAAGCCAGGCAACAAAACTATATAGTGGCCGCGGGCAAGTCAGTCAGTTCGGGGGCTCGCCATTCACGCCAATCCCGGACAAAATCTTGGCGGCTCACAGTGTTCAGTCTGCCTCTAGCGGCGCGAGGTTCCACGCCGCGCACGACCAACAGCCCGAGACGTGGACGAACTTTTAACACCACTGCTTGCTTGCGCGCCTCCTCTCCCTCTCGGCATCCTCCCCTCCTCCTCTTCTTCTTTTTCTCCTCCTACCTCCTATTAAAACTGCCACAACATCCTTCTCCTCCTCCTCCTCTTTCATCACCAAAACTACCACATCACTCTTCTCCTCCTCCTTTTCTTCTTCCTCCTCCTCCCCCTCCTCCTTTTCCACTATACCGAAACTCCCTCAACATCCTGCTTCTCCTCCTCTTCTTCCTCCTTCACCATCACCGAACTTACTAACGCTACTAACAACAGCAACAAGAAACAGGCTCCAAAAAACAACAAAAGCATAGGAATAATAACACTATCACCACCATCACCGCCACCAAGAGCAAGACATAAACCATCCCCACCGTAACCACAACTACTACCACCCGGAAAAGACCTATTGATGAGATTCTGGTTATGCGTTTCCAGGCTCTGAAATGTAACAAATCACTTCGCTTCTGTTAAGACCCTCTATATGGCTGTTCTGCTAACCTGTTGTCTCAGTACGTGGAAAGACCATCGCGTGGGACTGTATACCATTTGTCGTGACCAGGATGTGAGTCTGAACGAGCTTTCTAAAAACAGCTAAACCATTATATATCGCTCAACTTCTGTAAGACCTTCTACGTAAGCCTGCCCTGCTAACCTGTTGTCTGGGTACATGGAAAGACCCCCACGCGAAGGACTGACTGCATATCGTTTGTCGTGACCCGGATGTGAGTCTGCGCGAGGTTCCTGAAATGTGGTATATCGCTTCATTTCTTTAAGACCTTCTATGGCTGCTCTGCTAAGCTATTGTCTCAGTACGTGGAATGAATCTACGCAGGACTAGCTCAACCGTTGTCGTGACCCGGATGTGAGTCTGCGCGAGGTTCCCGGAAAGAGCTAACTAGCCACCACGAACGCAGGGATCAAGAAAGAGACGCTCGGCAGGGATCTCCGAGGCAACACACACGGCTTAGCTTAGACCTCAGTGACTTTCTATTCCTTTACCTGCTCGAAAGACGCGTTTAACCTACTTTCTTGTGGCTGGGAAGAGAGAGGAAAAACTGAAGAGAAAGTATGTATATTCCACGAAGCACCACCTCCACCACCGCTTTCTATTCATCCTCCCCCTTTTTCTTTTTCCTCTTCTCTTCCTCTTTCTTTTCTCTCCCCCTTCCTCATCCTACTGCAACCTTTTCGCCTCTTCCTCTTCCTCTTCGGTAAGTAAAACAGACGATGGTGGATAAAAAAGAATGGTTTAATTTGATATCTGAGCAGTCTCACGTTTCCCGGCTTGCGAGATGACGGAGAAGGGAAAGGGAAGGGAGAGGGAATGGAGGGCAGCTTTATTTCACGTTCAGAACATTGCGTACATCACTTTCAGACCCCCAAACTGTCTTACCCACACACGTAACGATGTTCCATTAAAGTTATCGTTAAAACCTACATATATAACGATGCTTTTTTCAGTAGTTTTGGGTCAGAAGGCGGAAAATACAGTGGGTCAAATTCTTAAACCTTTCCGAGTCTCAGTACACATATTTAGCAAGGCTTTCGTATAGGAATTGAGGGCATTTCCATGGTGGGTAGTGTCATGACCCTGGTAGAAGCGTGACAAGGTTTCTGCACCATGAATGTAAAGAAACGCTCATGGGGACGCGTTTTACCTCTCTTTATGCCTTTGGAAATGAATGACGTGAGAGGAGAGAGCGTCTGAGTGTATCGATCAATGTGTTAAGTATTTCTAAGGTCTCTCGTTCTTTCTTTCCTTTGCCGAAGAAGCGACTTGAGAGCCTTTTTTTCTGTTGCTGTTTATGTTATTTTTACCCTTGAACGTGAGCTTGAGAGTCCCTTTGCTGTGAACTATATCTTGGTCATGTTATAATGTGCTAAGTGTCTTTGAGGTCTCTCGTTCTTTGTTTCTTTAGCCAGAGCAGCGTTTAAAGGTCATTTGTTGTTGTTGTTGTTTATGTTACTTTGCCCTTGAACGTGAGCTTGAGAGTCCCTTTGCTGTGAACTATACCTTGGTCATGTTATAATATGCTAAGTGTCTTTAAGGTCTCTCGTTCTTTAGAGGTCTTTTTTTGTTGCTCTTTGTGTTATTTTGCCCTTGAACTTGAGCTTGAGAGTCCTTTTGCAGTGAACGAGACTCTGATACGTAACATTGCTTCTCCCGGCACTCACACTGTAACCAGAAGCCCCTCACTCACGCTCGCTACATAATTAGACACACCTCACCGGGATTGCTGCGTGGTATCTGCTGCTGACGGGCACCTCTCAACGGGGCGGATTATTAAGAGTTCCCAGCTGTCCTCTCAACGGAAACGTGTCAATAGGAAGGTTGGGGAGGGATAGTTTAGGCTTGTGTGATGTGTGTGTGTGACTAGGTGCGTGGATGTGATGGAGGGGAATGGCGGATGCTTGGTAGCTTTGTGATTGAAGTAGTTTGCCATTACGATCAAAGCTTAAACTTGATGTCGATGATGCTATAGAGGATGTGTCACGCTTGGTTGTATCTTGTATTCTTGTATCATTTTCATCCCTCTCACTCTCCTTATCAGTATCCTTCTCCTTCTCCTCCACCTCCTCCTCCTCGTCTCTCTTTTATCAATGCATCCCTTTCATCCCTTTCTCTTGATCAGCATCCTTCTTCTCCTTTACTTCTTCTTCTCTTCCTCCTCCTCCTCCACCTCCTCCTCCTCGTCTCTCTTTTATCAATGCATCCCTTTCATCCCTTTCTCTTGATCAGCATCCTTCTTCTCCTCTACTTCTTCTTCTCTTCCTCCTCCTCCTCCTCCTCCTCCTCCTCGCCTCTTACCTCCTCTTCATGTGCCACTCCACCCATCATTCCTCCTCAATTACCTATATGCAACATCCTTCTCCTCCCTCCTTTCCCTCTTCTTCCTCTTCTTCCTCGTCCTCCTCTACCTCTTTCACTTCGTCTTCCTCCTCTTCCTCCCCTTTTTTTCCTCCTCCTTTTTCGTTTCTCTTCTTCCTCTTTCGCTTCCTCTTCCTCGTTCTCGTCCTCTTTCTTGTCCTCTTTTTTTCTTAATCTTCCTCTCCTCCTTCTCTTCATTTTTCTCTTCCTTTTCCTACTCTTCCTCTTTCTTCTTCCTCTTCTTTTTCTCTTCCTCGTCCTCCTCCTCTTCCTCTTCCTCTCCTCCTTCTCTTCTTCTTTCTCTTCCTTTTCTTCCTCTTCCTCTTTCACCTCTTCCTCCTCCTCTTCCTACTCCTCCCATTTCTACAACTCCTCTCTTTCCTCCCCTTCCTCCTCCTCCTTCAACCTTTTCGCCTCTTCCCAGCCTCCTCCTTCCTCCTCCTCCTCCTACTCCTCATTTCTTTCACTTCTCCTTCCTCCTCCTTCATTCAACCTTTCCCCGCGTCTCGCTTCGCCGTTCACCGCCTCCTGAGGGTCGTCGCGACGGCTTCACCTTCGCCCTCACGCCCAGACACCATCTCTCTCGTCTCGCCTCCGTGGCCTTGGCGTGCCGCGGGGACCGATAGCGACTCCCTCAACACGGCGGGAAGGGAACGTACCGCCTCCTAAAGCAGACGAAGGCTCACGGTTGAGGTTTCCGATTATATAGATGGAGATTTTAGTGTGAGGTGCTTAAAACGAGGCACTGAACACCCCGAAGCATACCAGTAATGTCCCAGAAACCCAAGAAATATAAGGAAATACATAAAACAAAGAACGAAGGCTTAGGATTGAGGAGGTTTAAATTATGTAGAGGAAGATTTAAGTGAGGGATGCTTCGAACGTGACACTAAACACTCCCCAGAAACACCCCAGATTTGTCACAGAACATCCCGAAACATCCCGGAAAAATACCAGAAATGCCCCAGAAACTCCAGAAATATAAGGAAATACATAAAACAAAGAACGAAGGCTTATGATTTAGGAGGTTTAAATAATGTAGATTAAGATTTTAGTGTGGGATGCTTCGAACGTGACACTAAACACTCCCCGAAACACTACAGAAACACAAAGCCGATACACAACAAAGGACGAGATAACAGAAATACAATAAAAAAATACAATTAGGAATGTGACACGAGAAAACAACACTACTATGAAACAAATAAACCTCACACTATAAAACCAACACCACACACACACACACACACACACACACACAGACACAGACACACAAGCCGTCTCACACATGCCGCTCGCCGCTAACTCTCTCCGACTGGCGTGGCGTTGAAGCACCTCTCGTGACGGCCGCGATTCATGGTTCTCCTTGACACCTTTGTTTGGCTTTGAACTCACCTGCGACCTAATGCCTGCAGTGCCACTAACTAAGGGAAAACTTCCGTAATTACTGATCCCACTAATCAGATGAGTTCACTTCACATTTCAAAGCGGATACGTGGCCTTGACTTCAACACGAGCTAAATGAGTCGTATTCTTAAAACATTTCGACGCCCCAAGCACACACGCATTTGGTAAGTCTTTTCATGGGAGTTGTAATCGTTTCCATGGGGGGGGGAATTCATGGTGGGGGACACATATTTGACAAGGCTTTTCATGGGAGTTGTAATCGTTTCCATGGGGGGGGGGTTCATGGTGGGTGACACCTAATTGACAATGCTGTTCATGTGATTTTTAATCGTTTACATGGGGGGTTCATGGGGGACACATATTTGACAAGGCTTTTCATGGAGTTGTAATCGTTTCCATGGGGGGGGGGGGTTTCATGGTGGGGGACACATATTTTACAAGGCTTTTCATGGGAGTTGTAATAGTTTCCATGGGGGGGGGGGTTCATGGTGGGGGGGACAAATTTGACAAGGCTTTTCATGGGAGTTGTAATCGTTTCCATGGGGGGGGGGGGGGGGGTTAATGGTGGGGGACACATATTTGACAAGGCTTTTCATGGGAGTTGTAATAATTTTCATGAAGGGATAGTTTCATGGTCCTGAACACACATTTGACAAGGCTTTTCATGGGAGTTGTAATAATTTTCATGAAGGAGTAGTTTCATGGTCCTGAACACACATTTGACAAGGCTTTTCATGGGAGTTGTAATAATTTTCATGAAGGGGTAGTTTCATGGTCCTGAACACACATTTGACAAGGCTTTTCATGGGAGTTGTAATTATTTTCATGAAGGGGTAGTTTCATGGTCCTGAACACACATTTGACAAGGCTTTCATGGGAGTTGTAATAATTTTCATGAGGGGGTAGTTTCATGGTCCTGAACACACATTTGACAAGGCTTTCATGGGAGTTGTAATAATTTTCATGAGGGGGTAGTTTCATGGTCCTGAACACACATTTGACAAGGCTTTCATGGGAGTTGTAATAATTTTCATGAGGGGGTAGTTTCATGGCCCTGGACACCCATTTAACAAGGCTTTTCATGGGAGTTGTAGTACTTTCCATGTGTAGTTTTATGAGTCTAGACACGTATATGACAAGGCTTTTTATAGGAGTTGTCGTCATTTCCATTGTGTGTGTGGGGTGGGTGGGGGGGGGGGGGGGTAGTTTCATGGCCTTGGACGCACATTTGACAAGGCTTTTCATGGGAGTTGTAACAATTTCCATGTGTAGTTTTATGAGTCTAGACACGTACATGACAAGGCTTTTCATAGGAGTTGTAGTCATTTCCATAGGGGGGTAGTTTCATGATCCTGGTGGTAGTTTGACAAGGCTTCTGTACAATGACCGTGAAAGACCTCTCATGAGAACGCTATTGACCTCCTTTTCGGGCTTTGGAGAGAGTTGATGTGTGAGGCGGAAGCGTCTGAGAACACCGAACTGACAGTCACGGCCCAGCGGAGAACCGGAGGAGCTGCAGTGTTGAGGAGGATGCGGCCTTGAACTAATACATGATAAGCAAATCCAAAAGAGCTGGAGCGACCGTCTGTTAAATCCCTCGGCTTTGAACGGCTTGTATGTTTCGCCAAATCCAAAAGTGCTGGAGTGGCTGTCTGTTGCACTTTTTGGCTTTGAACGGCTTGCATGTTTCGCCAAATTCTTCGTTGGGTCTGCTACAGTTCAGTTACAAGATTTCTCAACACCGGGAGTTTCAGCGATGGTTTCTGGTCTAATACCGGGTAGCAAGACTTGGTTCCCTGCTCTCTGCTCTTCTCTGTTGTATAATCTGTCTCGTGCAAAATGATAAATAAACACCGCGCCGAGGGAGGCTTGCACGGGGCTGATGCCGAAACTGAATCTGCGAAGAAAATAAATAAAAGTCCTTCCCTAAATTAAACTCTACGCTCCTGACTTTGCGCTTTTCACATACACGAGGGTGAACTGAGGCAGTCCAAATTAATCCTTACCTTGAATCGAGTGCTTGATTGTTTGTTTATGCGTGTGTGTGTGTGTTTGTATGTGTTGAGAGAGATATATAGATAGAGACAGATAGATAGACAGAGAGAAAGAGTGTCTTTCCTCACAGAGATTCCTACCATGTTACCTGTGTTAGACTTTGTTTGTGTGTGTGTCAGTGTTAACAGAGAGAGTCAGAGAGAGATATAAAGACAGATAGATAGATAGACACATAGACAGTCTCCATATACGAGTAGAATAACACACTGTCAATTTGATTCATATTATTCATATTATTAAAGTTACTTGCTTCTTTAATTATGTGTGTGTATGTAGGTGTTGAGAGAGACAAATATATATAGGTAGAAAGTAAGAAAGACAGAGAGAGAGAGAGAGAGAGAGAGAGAAAGTTGTCTCACAGAATAACCCACAAAACATTCACGGGACCTTCACACACTCACACACCCACCCACACCCACACATAAAACGCCTTCCGACCCCCTCCTCTCTCTCCTCTCCCTCCCATCTTCATCTCGTCTCATCAGCAACCAGACGCAAGGACCTGATTACGGGCCTTTGACTCCTCTCGACTCTCCTGCCGCGCTATGTCAAGATAAACTTTCCCCTTAACCTCTAATTCCGATGTCGAGCTTCTGCGATTTCTTTCACGAGTCGCCGGTAAAATCTCGTGTCCGGAGGAGATGAGTCTGTCTTGGGAAGTCACTCGGGCGCTACTAACAAGAGCTGGATGGGAATAGATAGATAGATAGTGAGATAGATACAGATAGAAAGATTGATTTACTGATTGATTTTCTTCTTCCTCTAACAGTTTTTCTTTCGTCTTCCTCTTTTTTCTACTCCTCCGCTCTCTCTTTTTTTCCTCTTTTCTTTTTCCTTCTCTTTCTTTTTCTTTTCCTTTTTTCTTCCTCCTCGTCCGCTTCCTCTTTCTCTTCCATTTTTCTTACTCCTCTTTTTCTTTCTCCTCCTCTTCCACGTCCTCCTCCCACCCACCCACCCATACCCACACACCCCCACACATACTCGAGATGCTGCCTCTTCGCGTCTCTCGTTAGGGCAAACTTTACTCTCTCTCTCTCTCTCTCTCTCCCTCCTTCGGCCGGGGACTCCTAATACCTCGTGGCCTTTCCCAGACTAATACCGCGTGACCTTTACCGAGATACGACTAAAGGGAAGTTTTTCGATATAATATGATAGCTTCCGAGGCGTGACGAGGAGGGAAAGACGAGAAGAACGGGGTAAATGAAGAGGAGAAGGAGGAAGACTAGGAGGAGGAGGAGGAGGAGGACTGTTTTACCGGTCTCCCTGGCAACCAATACGCGGAAGGAAGGAAGGAAGAAGAAGTGAACCGAAGATCATTGAAGAGGAGACCGCCGGTTGTTGTCTTGCTGTCTTACATAATTTTGGGGACAGCGGGAGTTACGTCGCTTCTACAACATTTACTTCTTTGTCCAATGTACGTGCATATGAATAAATAGATACAATAGATATAAGTAGATATGAAGATACGTATATAGATAGGGAGTTACCTCAGTTCTAAGGCCTTACATCTAGGTCTAATGTATGTGCTGATAAATATGATGATTAAGTTTACAGATATATACAAAGAGATTCTAGACGCTGGAGATTTTGGCCTTTTCAAAATCCGTGAGTTTTCGTCTTATTTGGTTTCATTAATTATAATTGCACTGTTCAATTTGATTTCGTCACTTTTTTTTTTCAATTCTGGATTCAACTTTTGTTTTTTTCAGTTCTTTAAAACCCGTGAGTTTGCTTTTCATATTTGGGTTTTTCAATTTAGTTTCTTCGATTTGGTTTCTTCACTTGGTTTTTCTTTTTAATTAACATTTTGAAGAGAGTGAAGGCTACGTAGACTAATGAACTGAAGCACCACCACCAGTCGCCGTCCCCGGGAGCAACAGTGTGGGACGGACCGCGCCTTGCCAATACCGCCGCATCGACCACCGCTCCGCCGCCGCCGCCGCTGTTGTCTGGAAGTGACGAGCGGCGCCGCGACCACTAAATTAATCACGCGGTAAATGTTTCCCAATCGAGCCAGCGGAAAGAGAGAGAGAGAGCGCGAGAGACCGTACCGAGACCGAGAGAGAGAGAGAGAGAGAATAAAGTAACTCCCTGTCCTCCTCTCGTGATTAATTTGTGTGCCGCCGCCGCCAACATGTAATTAGCGCTGCGTCCCATCGGTGCGCGCGAGGAAAAGACAACGGCGGGCGACGCTCTGATGGGGCTTCGGCGCTCACTCACTCTCTCCTCCATCCATTCCTCTCACTCATCCTCCTCCACATTTCTCGTTCCACTTACTCCTTCCACTCGTTTTTTCTTCCTTCCACTCACTCCTTTTTCCACTCGCTACTCCTACTTCGTTTTCCATTCTTATTTCCGTTTTCCTACCTCCTCTGTTCCTCTTTTTCTTCATTCTTCTTTCTCTCCTCTTTTCCCTTCGTCCGTCTCCTTACCTCATTTCTCTCCGTTTTGTATCCTACTCTTTTTACTCTTCTCTCTCTCCTCTTTCCCATTCGTTCATCTCAATATTTCATCTCTTTCTTCGCAGCCTCCTTCTATCTACTCCTCCTCCATTCTCTTTACTTCATTTCTTTCTATGTCGCATTCAACTACTACCTACTCCTGCCCCCTTTTCAGCCTCTCCTCGCCACTCCGTCAGCCTCCGCCTCAAGAAATGGGAGATGCTGTCGGCGCTCAGAGAACCACCGAAGGGTAAACACGGGAAAGGAAGTTGGGGAGGTTAACTGTTCTTATGATGTCCCCTGCAAAATTACATCCTCTGAACCGTGAGTTTCCTTAATCAGGGCAACCTCTTCACGTCCTCCCTGGGTTACGGTTGGTAGTGAATGAGTAATGGTGTGGGGGGTGTTGGTGATGATGGTGATGTTGGTGATGGTGGTGATGGAAGAAAAATTGAGGGAAAGGAGGAGAGCGTGGAAGGAGTGAGTGAGCGAGTGGAAGAAGTAGTGGAGATGAAGGAGGAGTGAGCGGAAAGTGGAGGGTGGGAGTGGAAGAGGTGGTGGTGGTGGTGGAGGAGTAGTTGTGATGAGAAAAGACGGAAAAAAGGGAAAAATAGGAGAAAGAAGAGTAAAAAAAGAGGGAAAGAAAAATTTGGGGTAGAGGAGGAGGTAGGAAAAATGGAACCACGAGTAAGTAGACGAAGAAACGACAAGAAACGAGAGGAGGAAGGAAATGAAGGAAGGAAGAAAAAGTGGAGTAGAAGAAGAAGTTGTAAACGGTGGTGAAATAGTTGTGATGATGGTGGTGGTGGTGGTGGTCAGGCTTTGAGTCACTCCACCTCGAGACG
>NC_066536.1:17628079-17663079 GCF_024679095.1 Eriocheir sinensis
TATTCTCTCTCTCTCTCTCTCTCTCTCTCGTTACTCTACAGACACACGCTGAACGATACGACTTCTAGAACACAATCACTAACACATTTACTATAGGCTCGTTTCCCTTTCCTCCTTTCTCCTTCTGCTTCTTTATCAATCACTTTTCCTCCTCTTCCTTACTCAGTCTCCCTCCTTCACTTCTTATCTTTCTTTCCTTCCTTCCTTCCTTCAGTTATTCTTCCTTTCCCTCTCTGTCATCGCGTCTCCTCCTCCAGAACTCTCGGCTCACCTGAAAGACTTTTGGCTGACTCGTCGGGTCCGGGCGATGCATTTCCTTCACTCAACTTTTCCCTTCACGTCCAAGCTAAACTATTCCCGCGTGGGCCAGCCTGATTCTGCCTTCTTTCCTTCCCTCCTTTGTCCTCTCCTCTCCATTCCCTCGCTTGCCCTTTCTCCCCTTGCCTGCTTGCTTGGTTCATACCCTCGTCTGCTTTTCCTCTCTGCCGAAATCTAATCATCTCTTTTCCTTCATCCCTCAGGTTGCTATTCTCTCTCTCTCTCTCTCTCTCTCTCTCTCTCTCTCTCTCTCTCTCTCTCTCTCTCTCTCTCTCTCTCTCTCTCTCTCTCTCTCTCTCTCTCTCTCTCTCTCTCTCTCTCTCTCTCTCTCTCTCTCTCTCTCCTTTTCACCTTTCCTTTCCTGTTCCTGCATTTCCTGTTCATCTCTATTTCTCTCTATTCCTCCTTCTATCTTTTTCTCGCCTGATTCTCTCTTCCTTCCCTCTCCTTCCCCTTCCTTTTCCTTCCCTCCCTTTCCTTCTTATTTCTTTGGTCTCTTCTCCCTCGCATATTTTCCTCCCCTTCTCTCCCTAGCTATTTTCGTATGTAATTTTTCTCCCTCTTCACGGTATCCCTTTCTTCCTTCCTTCCTTCCTTTCTTCTTTTTCCTCCAGTCTTTCACCTTTTTCATCGTCCTTTTCCTTCTTACTTTCCTCCTCTCTCCTTCTTCTTCCTCTTCTGTTACCTCGTTTAATATATTTCTCTGATAATTTTCCCTTCCCTTGCATTCTCTTCTCTCCCTCTCTTCCCCTCCCTTTCCTTCTCTCCAAGCCTCTCTTCTCTCTCCGTCAATCCCTCGGTTACCTGCCCTCCAACTTCCCACCCCCCTTGCCCCTACCTCCGCCTCTCTGCTCTCTCTTCTCTTCCTCAGTCCCTTGGTCAGCTTGCCTCCTCGTCCTCCTTCCTCGCTCTCCCTCCCGCCCGCTCCGGCAATCTAGGTGAAGTCCCGCCCTCCTGTCACCTTCCCCACGCCACTTCATCATCTTGCTGCATCTTTCCCTTCATTTTCACGTTGCCGGGAGTCGTACTAGCACATACACAGAGACAGACAGACAGACAGACACACACACACACACACACACACACACACACACACACACACACACACACAAACACGTGGCTATATTATGTCGATGTGATCTTCCATAAATGAGTTCTGAATGCTGACTCGTCTCCTCCAAGCTGCCGCCGCCTCCTCCTCCTCCTTCTCCTCCTCCTCATTCTCGTTCTCCTTCTTCTCTTTCTCTTCTCCCTCTTGTTCTTCTCGTTCTTCATGTTCTTGTTCAAGTTCTCGTTTTCTTCTTCTTCTTTCTCCTGTTCTTCCTCTTGCTCTTCCTCCACCTCCACCTCCATCTCCGTGTCCTCCTCCTCCTCCTCCTTTTCCTCTTCGTCTTCGCCCTCGTTTTCGTCTTCCTCTTCGTCTTCCTCCTCCATCTCCTCCTCCTATCTTTCCTCTTCCGCGCTGCATAATGTCCCCGATCTTCCACCTCCTCCTCCTCCTCCATTCTCCTCTCAAACTCTCAAGACCGATTCTGTTTTATATGTTTGGGTTCCCTTCGGAGTGAGTCGCTTGGTTTATCGCGTCGGGGTGGGGTGGGGTGGGGTAGGGGTGGGGGGGGGGTGGAGGGGGACTTCTCTGTCTTCCTGATCCTGATGATGCTGATGATGATAGTGAGACTTTACTTGTAGGAGTGTTCTGGTCTTTCGTTTCAAGCCTTCTTCTTCTTCTTCTTCTTCTTCTTTTCAACATCCACGTAAGACTCTGAAGCTATATAACAATTTTTTTTTCGTCGTTTTTTGGCAACAAGACGACCTTAAAATCACATCCATAATCCCTGCTAACCCTTTTTCATCATTAACGTAAAACTCTAAAGCTACGTAACATTTTTTTCTTCGTTTTCTTTGGCAACAGGACGGCAGCGGCGGGGGGGACTTTAGTATTTATCTTCCTGCCGTCGCCGCGTCCGATCTCGTATACAAGCAATTAGGACTTTTCAACACGGGCGTCGGGGAGCAATATATCAGCGGAGACTTTAATATTTTCCGTCCATACAAGCCCTTCCTTCCTCTCCTTCCCTCCCTCGGTCTTTTGTCATGTTCTCCTCTTCCTCCTCTTCTTTCCTCTTTATCTCTGTGTTTTCTCTTTCCTTCTCTCCTTTTCCTCCTTTGATATTTTACTCCCATCTACACCCTTTCCTTCCTTCCTTCCTTCACTCCATCTCTCGTCTCTCTTTCTCCTTCCCACGGACTTTTGTTATCCTTTCCTCTCCTCCTCCTCCTCCTTCTCCTCCTCTTCTTTCCTTTCTCTTTGTTTTCCCTTTCCCTGCTCCTTCTCCTATTCCATACACTCTTTTCCTTCCTTCCTTCCATATTCCTTCTCCTTCTATTCTTTTCCCTTCCTTTTCTTCTCTCCTCTTGATCGCTGTGTTTTCCCTTTTCCTCCTCTCTCTCCTCTTCCTCCTTTAATATATTTTTCTCATGCACTCCTTTCCTTCCATATTTCCCCTTTCGTGTTCTCTTGGTACTGCTTTCTCTTCCCTTCGTCCTCTTATTTCGCTGCTTTCCTTTTCTTTCTTCTCTCTTCTTCGTCACTTTTGTTTCCTCTCCTTTTCTCCTATTCGGCTCATCTGATTCCCTTTTCCTTCCTTTCCAACGCCAGTCTTTCCTTTCCCTTCTCCTCCTTTCCTCGCTATTCCTGTTTTCTCTCCCTTTTCCTCTTCTTCTACGCATTATCCTTCTCCCCTTTCTTTCCTTCTTCGCCTCATCTGACTCCCTTTTCCTTCCTTTCCAACGCCAGTCTTTCCTTTCCCTTCTCCTCCTTTCCTCGCTATTCCTGTTTTCTCTCTCTTTTCCTCTTCTTCTAAGCATCATCCTTCTCCCTCTCTTTCCTTTCTAATGGTAACTCTTCCTTCCCATCTCCACTTCGCCTCTCCGTCACCTTCTCCATCCTCCAACACACGCACATATATACAGACACCAACACAGCATCATTTATACAAGCACAGTCACTTTCAGAGCATTAGTTTAACGACAGCTTCTTCTTCTTCTCATGTCACAAACGTTCTTTTTCCTCTCTCTAAGTCTCCTCCTTGATGTGTTAGTTTTTTTACCCTACGCTTTGCTCTTCACGGCTTCTCCTGCTTTGCCTCAGACTCCTCCTCCCTTCTTAGTTTTTTTTGTCTCCCTCTCGCTTTAGTTCTCTGGTTGTCTTGTGTGTGTTTCCTCCTGCCTTCCTTCTTTCTCCTCGTTTAGTTTCTGTGCTTCTCGTCAGCCCTTTAGTTGCTCTCTGCTTAATTATGCTTTTCTTTTTGGTTTAGTTATGTTTTTTTTCCCTATGTGATTTCTTGGTTGCATTTCACACAGTTTTTTCGGTTTTCACGTCCATGTTTTTTGTTTTCTTCTGCTTTTCATTTTTTTTTGTCAGTGTCGCTCTCTACTCCCCTCGTCCGCCTCTTCCTCTTCCCCTTCCTCCTTCTTCTTCTCCTCCTCCTCCTCAAAAGTCGACTTGCGTAATCTATTCTTCTGTGATACTTCTTCTTTCCCTCCTTTGGCAGAACACACACACACACACACACACACACACACACACACACACACACACACACACACACACACACACACTTAGCTTACGTTTCCTGAGAATATTAGTCATAAAATAAGAGTGCAATGAAACCTGATGCACCTCCTCTTCCTCTTCCTCCTCCTTCTGCTCCTCATGTTTCTGCACCGCCAACACACACACACACACACACGCACGCAGTAATGAGCAACGAACGAAGCGGACACAAAACTGACGAACGAGACACAAAGGAAGAAAGGAGAACAGAAAGAATAAGGGAATAAAGAGAAAAGGGGAAGGATAAAAACGAGGAACCGAGATAAAGAAGAAAAGTTGGAGAAATTAACAAGCCAGAATGAACAGAGAGAGAGAGAGAGAGAGAGAGAGAGAGAGAGAGAGAGAGAGAGAGAGAGAGAGAGAGAGAGAGAATGGTACTTGTCTTTGTGTGTGTGTGTGTGTGTGTGTGTGTAGCCTGACGTCACATCCCTTTACTCCCATCTTTCCAATATCTCCACTCCCCTTTTCCCCTTCCTCCTCCTCCTCCTCCTCCCTTCTACACCTAATCACTTCGTACGCTCCCTTTCCTTCCATCCCTCCCCCTCGTCTCCTCCCTTTTCTCTCCAGCCAATCAAATCTCACATTACAAATCTTCCACTTCCAAAACAGGAAAAAATGATCCTCGAAACACCCCAGTTCAGTTCGGAGTTCGCTGGGTCAAAGCAGGATCAGTACACACGACACTATATGCTACGTTACTGCTTCTCGTATATAAAAGTACAGTGACCAAAAGAGGTGTGTGTGTGTGTGTGTGTGTGTGTGTGTGTGTGTGTGTGTGTGTGTGTGTCGTCAGCAGGAAACAAGAGGCAACAAAACCAGTGTAAAAGGGCCTGCAAAGAGGCATTCGCGAAAAGGAGGAGGAGTAGGAGGAGCAGGAAGAGGAGGACGAGGAGGACGATGTAGGCGAGTGCTCGGGCCGCTCAGAGAGTCTTACAGGTCACGTCGTCGGGCGTAAGGCAAATACCCTCTTTAGGTTTTCTTGGCGGAATGTCGAGTCGGCAATTAAGGAACAGAAAACGAAGTCGTAAAGATTCACGTTTAGATGTATTGTGTGCATGCTAAACGAGGGCCGGACGAGCGGCCTTTGAGGGAACTCTTTTAAACTGTGTCTTATTCTTTCTTGGCCTGGAGCAGTTGTGTGAGGAGAGATTTTTATGGTGCGGGAATTTCTTTTAAAGTATTTCAATGTTCTTTTTTGTTTCTTGGTACCATTTTTTATTGCTTGAGTTTACGTTTTAGTAGTATTTCAATGTTGCTGTTTGTTTTAGGACCCTTTTTGCGACTTGAGGTTATTCTTTTTACTATTTCAATGTCCTTTTCTTAGTAGCTTTTCCTTTATCTAAGTATACATAGCTTTATCACTACATTTAGTCTTTATTTTTATTTGTTGATAAGGAAAAAGGTTATAGTAAGGAAAGCAATAGGAGAAGCAAAAGGAGGAATAGAGAGAGGATGGAAGAGGAGAGGAAGAATGGGAAGGTGAAGGATGGGAAGAGAAAGAGTAGGAAAAAGATGAAAAGTAAGAGTAGGAAGAGATAAAGGAGAAGAAGCAAGTTGAGAAATAGAGAGAATAGAGGAGAAGACAGAGATAAGATATGGGGAAAGATGAAATTTAGGAAAAGGAAATGAAGCCGAATAATCAAGTTGAGAAATAGACGCAAATAAAAGAAATGAAAATAAGACAGAAAGGCATAGAAAGAGAGAAAAGGAGAAGCGAGTAAAACAAGGAACATAAAGAAACAGAATAAAACAGAATAGAAAACAGAACAGAATACAAAGAAAGAGAACAGTGAGAAATAGAAATAGATTAAGTAACGGATTTGTAACTTGAGGAGAGGGAAGAGAAGAAAGGAAATAGGACCCATAACACACACACACACACACACACACACACACACACACACACACACACACACACACACACACACACACAGAAGGCTTTACATTTCCGCAAGGTAAAAGAAAAAGCCATTAAGGGACCGATTCCTTCCCTTGTTGCGGGAACATAAAGCGACGCAGAAAACTGGCCCTGGACGGCGGCGGACACTGCTGTTACTCTCTCTCTCTCTCTCTCTCAGGGTAGGTTCAATCTGGGTAAATGTTTCCGTAGAGTTCAACGCCTCGCGGAACACCTTCTCCCTTTGTTCTCTCTCTCTCTCTCTCTCTCTCTCTCTCTCTCTCTCTCTCTCTCTCTCTCTCTCTCTCAGGGTAAGTTAAATCTGGGTAAATGTTTCCGTAGAGTTCAACGCCTCGCGGAACACCTTCTCCCTTTGTTCTCTCTCTCTCTCTCTCTCTCTCTCTCTCTCTCTCTCTCTCTCTCTCTCTCTCTCTCTCTCTCTCTCTCTCTCTCTCTCTCAGGGTAAGTTAAATCTGGGTAAATGTTTCCGTAGAGTTCAACGCCTCTCACCTTCTCTCTCTCTCTCTCTCTCTCTCTCTCTCTCTCTCTCTCTCTCTCTCTCTCTCTCTCTCTCTCTCTCTCTCTCTCTCTCTCTCTCTCTCTCTCTCTCTCTCTCTCTCTCTCTCTCTCTCTCTCTCTCTCTCTCTCTCTCTCTCTCTCTCTCTCTCTCTCTCTCTCTCTCTCTCTCTCTCTCTCTCTCTCTCTCTCTCTCTCTCTCTCTCTCACCTACACACACACACACACACACACACACACATTAAGGTATAAGGAAAGAAAACAGGAAAACATCATTTGTCCACGCCAAGCTGTGCTCCCCCCTACTTTTCCTCCTCCTCCTCCTCCTCCTCCTCCTCCTCCTCCTCCTCCTCCTCCTCCTCCTCCTCCTCCTCCTCCTCCTCCTCCTCCTCCTCCTCCTCCTCCTTTGTTTGCTAAGAGGTTCTGTTTCTCACTTCTCTTGTTCCCATTATTGCTTTATTAACGACACGTCTTCTGGTGAGAGAGAGAGAGAGAGAGAGAGAGAGAGAGAGAGAGAGAGAGAGAGGAGAGGAGAGACGAGGAGAGACGAGACGAGACGAGACGAGACGAGAGGAGGGGAGAGGGTTGGAGAGGAGAGGAGAGAAGAGACAGACAGCCAACACAATAGTTCCGCCATCACGGGTTCGAGTCCCCCTTCGCTTCTCTCTCTCCGTTAATTATTATTCAAAGTAAATGTCGAGGGTAATTATGGACAATGTCAACACACACACACACACACACACACACACACGGAAAATAATAATGGTATAAGCTGATGGTGGTAGTGGTAATGTTTGTGTGTGTTTGTTTGTTTGTTTTGTTTGCTGGTGTTGGTAATGGTGTTGGTAATGATGATGATGTTGTTGTTGTTGTTGTTGTGAATGACCAATGTAGTGTTTTTTATTTGTTTGTTTTTCTTGTTTCCTGTTTTTTTTATGTAAACAAGAAGAAAAAGAAGAAGAGAAAGAAGAAGAAGAAGAAGAACAACAACAACAACAACCATCGCCGCTAACACCAAAACACTCATTTCTACATGCAACTCAACTCCACTTCACTACAATCAACACCAACACCAAGGCACCAGTTACAACACCATCCATCATTACCACCCTCATCATCACCCTGTACTACGCTAACTATCTATCCTTCCTCTTTATTGCTATCCCTTTCCCTTCCCTCCCTTTCCCTTCCTCACATCCTCCATCCACATATGTTTTATATTCTTCTATAAATATTTTCTCTATTTATTATCTCATTTTCCCTTTTTAATCAACCTACTAGACTTTTTTCTTCGATGGCTTATATTCATACTAATTTCTTCTAGTGATATCCCTCATTCCTCGTCTTCATCTCCCTCTCCTTAAAAAAAAGTTGTGCCATCTTCTTTTTACGTTTCGGTCTATGGTCTACGGTCTACGGTCGGCCCCAGCTCGTTATGGCGCAGGCAAGTGTTTATAGCGGCGCCATCTTGCTTGGCTCATGCTGCCCACCGGAGCTCATCTTTGATACTCTCTTTTAAAGAATCTAGAGTCCGGGTTGATAGGTGGTCTTCAGGACAGCATGTGGGTCGTCTTAGGCCACTCGGCAGTGACTGAAAAATCCCAGCTCGTGGCGGCGGGCGGGACGCGGTGCCGTCAAGCTAACCACTCAGCCACCGCTCCCCGGGGCGGCGGCTGAGTGTTTTTCTCCCCATTCCTTTCTTCATCATTTTTTATTGCATTAAGAAATATTCCTCGCCTTCAATATTTTCGTTTTTTAGTCCAAAAATTCTGAAATTTCGTCCATTCCTCCAAAAATTTTCCATCACATATTAAAAAGAATTCGTGTTTTCTTAATTTTTTTCCTCCCTCCTCAGATTGACGTTCCTGCATTTATTCCTCCCCTTGGTCTTCCTGCTCCTCCTCCTCATCACTCTTCCTGATCAGTCCTGTTTCCTGATGCATTTCCTCCCCTCGGTTCTGTGCTCCTCCCAACACGTTTTTAATTAAGCATTTCCTCGGGGACTCATGAGAATAATTCAACAACGACAAGAAAACGAAAGGAAATATATAGCGTTCTGAGTCAAATTTGGTCTGGGCTGGTTTGGTGTGGTTTGAGTTGGTTTGGGTTGGTTCACCTTGGTTTGGTTTGGTTAGGTTTGGTCTGAGTTGGTCTTGCTTTGGTCTGTTTTGGTCTGGCTTGATTTGAGTTGGTCTGGGTTGGTCTTGCTTGGTCTATCTTGGTCTGGGTTGGTCTTGCTTGGTCTATCTTGGTCTTGCTTGGTTTGAGGTGGTCTGGGTTGGTCTTGCTTGGTCTATCTTGGTCTGGCTTGGTTTGAGGTGGTCTGGGTTGTTCTGGTTTGGTCTGGTGTGGTTTGGGTTGGTTTGGTTTGGTTCATCTTGGTCTGTTTTGGTCTATCTTCGTCTGGTTTGGTCTATCTTGGTCTATCTTGGTCTATCTTGGTTCATCTTGCTCTCGCTTGGTCCCGCTTGGTTCAGTCATTTTGGGCCCGGACTTTTTATTGCGTTCCGTCGCGGGGTGAGTCATTCTTCTTTATTAAGGCAGCGCCCCGAACGTCGCCAGCCTCCGTTCGGTCTCAATTCCTGTCCCAGACCTTAATTAGTCCTGCAGCAGCGCCGTATGTATGTGTGTGTGTGTGTGTGTGTGTGTGTGTGTGTGTGTTCCTATATATCTGGTTCTCCCAATATTCCACCCTTCGTGTTTCTTCTACATCATGCCCATCAGCTGTCTATCCCTGTCTGATTTCCGCTCCCTTACCCTTATCCTAAACTAATCCAAAAGTTAATTAATATATATGTCTTCATGGGGGAGAGACGTTATATCTAACTACATCTATCTATCTGTCTATCTATTCTATCTCCTTCTACTAAACCGACGAATTAGAGAAAGAGAAAAAAAGAAAGGAAGAAAGGAAGGATGGAAGAACGGAAGGCAGGGAAGGAGAGGAGTGGGAAGCAACGGGCACAGGAAGGAAGGAAGGAAGGAAGGAAGGAAGAAAAATAGGGTGAGAAGGGGAAAAGGATGTCAGAAAGGAAGGAAGGAAGACGAAGGAGGAAAGAAGGGATGAAAGCGAGAAGGTAAGGAAGGAAAAAAAGAAAGGAAAACGAATAGAGAAGGAAAGAAGGGAGGAAAGAAAGCAGGTGAGGAGTGGAAAAGGAAGCAGAAACGGAAAGATGAAAGAAGGAAGAGAAGAAAGAAAGGAAGGACGGAAGGAGAGCAAGAAGAAATATAAGAGGGAGAAACAGAAAGAGGAAGGAAGGAAGGAGAAGGAAAAAAGAACCTAAGGGAGTGGAAAGGGAAATCAGGAAGGAGAGGGGAAAGGTGGGCTCAAGGTGGGTTCAAGGTGCAGGGCCAGGGACTTACCTTGCCGTAGGGGGTGAGGCCGCGTGCGTTGGGCGGGGGTGAGTCCTGCTCCGAGCACTCCGCCCTGGGGAAGACGAGGGACAAAAGTTTGAGTGAGGAGCCGAAGAAAGGGGAGAAAAGAGTGCAGGTTAAGGAATGGTGGAATATATTGATGGAAAGATATAAGAGTGAGGAGCCGAAGAAAGGGAAGAAAAGAGTGCAGGTTAAGGAATGGTGGAATATATTGATGGAAAGATATAAGAGTGAGGAGCCGAAGAAAGGGAAGAAAAGAGTGCAGGTTAAGGAATGATGGGATATATTGATGGAAAGATAAGAGAGTGACCAGGCAAAGAAAGGAAAGGAGAGAGTGAGAAGCAAAGAAAGGGAGCGAGAGAGTGGAAGCAAATAAAAATGATGGAATATATTGACGGAAAAGATAATGAATGAATAAATAAAGGAATAAACAGAAATAGAAAATAGGAAGAATAAATAGAAAGCATCAGAGTGTGAGGAAGAGACAAGAGCTGGGAGGCAAAAAAAAAAAAGGAAGGAGAAAGAGAAGGGAAAGAAAGGGAAGGAGAGTGAGGAAGGAAAGAAAGGGAAGAAGAGCAAGAAGCCGAAGATTGGGAAGAAAAGAGAGAAGAAAAGAAAGGGAAGGAGAGTCAGAAAGGAAGAGAGGGAAGGAAAGTGTGGAGGAAAGAAAGGGAAGAAGAGCAAGAAGGCGAATAAAGGGAAGAAAAGAGAGAAGGAAAGAAAGGGAAGGAGAGTGAAGAGGCGAAGAAAGAGAAGGAGAAAGAGAAGGCGAAGAAAGGGAAGGAGAAAAAGAAGGGAAGAAAGGGAAGGAGAGTTTGCAGGTAAATAAATATAGGATGGAATATATTGATGAAAAGATAATAAGTGAATAAATAAATAAAAGCGAATAAAATCAAAGTGTGGCGATGTAAGGAGAGAGAGAGAAAAAAAAAACACGAGTAAAAAGCGATGATGTAAAACGATGATGTAAAAACGAATGAGATAAATGAATAAGGAAATAAGTAAATAATTTATACACACACACACACACACACACACACACACACACACACACACACACACACACACACACACACACACAAGCATGAACCCTCCCCTTTCCTCCCTTCCCGTTCCCCTCCCCCAACACATTCTGATTTAACCGCATTTTTCCTTCACAATATCACACTCCAATATTCTCCTCCTTATCACTCCACGCGCCACACTGCAGACGTCTCTTTAATAATATCTGGCCACGAGGTTGGGTCACGCTCATTCGCCGGGACTGTTTCATTTCTTAGCACGAGGAGGAGGAGGAGGAGGAGAAGCAGAAGAAGAAGAAGAAGAAGAAGAAGAAGAAGAAGAAGAAGTACAAGAACACTAAGCAAGGAGAAGAAGAAGAAGAAGAAAAAGAAGAAGAAAAAGAAGAAGGAGAAGAAGAAGAAGAAGAAGAAGAAAAAGAAGAAGAACAAGAACAGGTACAAGAACACTAAGCAAGGAGAAGAAGAAGAAGAAGACAAAGAAGAACAAGAACAATAAGAACAAGAAGAACAAGAGTTAAGGAGGAGAAGGAGGGGGAAGAGGTGAAGAAGGAGGAGGAGGAGGAGGAGGAAAAGAAGGACAAGGAATGAAGGAAAAGGAAAAACTACAGGAGGAGAGAACAAACAAGAGGATGAGGAGGATTATGAGTAAGACAGCGCACTCTACAACCCCCCCTCCCACACACACACACACACACACACGCGCGCCCTTGACACACGCGGCACACATTCGCCTCGACGCAGCGCCCGTTTACTGTCATTATCAGCGCGAGGCAGACTATTGGCCCGCCGTGATTTGCCAGCCAGCAGTCGTTCATTGGAGGCGAGAGGGAGGAAGCCATTCACCGACGACCCACTTAACAGGGAGAACACAGAACGGGACACAGAAACGCAGCATAGTAGTACAACACAGGGCAAGAACACAATACAGTAACACACTACAACAGAGGAATTCACAGCACACAACACGGGGACAACACTTGGATCTCAATAGGCTCTTGATATTTGGATTTTTTTCAGGATGGTTTTGTTTTCGTTCTCCTTCCTCATCTTTATTGCTACCATCATCATTATCATCACCATCATCATCATAACATCATTCATCATAAATATCATCATCAACAACATACCACTTCCATTCCTCCTCCTCTTCTTCCTCTCATGTTCCTTTCTTTTCCCTTTTCTCTCCATCCTCTCTCTCTCTCTCTCTCTCTCTCTTCCTCTTTCCATCTACAACTGTTTTCCTTCTCTCCTCCTTTCCTCTTCTTTCCCTTCATTTTTTTCCTTCCCTTCTCCTCATTGCTCATTCTTCCCCCTATTTCCTCCTTTCCTCCTCTTCCTCCCTTATCTCTCTTCTTTTCCTATTGTTTTTTCCTTCCCTATTTCTCATTGCATATTCTTTCCCCTCTCCTTTCCTTTCCTCCCCTTCCTTCCTTTCCCTTCCTCTTCTCATTCCTTATTCTTTTCCTCTCTCCCCTCCGTTCCTTCCTCATCTCTCCCTCCTTTTCCTCATTGCTTATTCTTTTCCCCTATTCCCTTCCCTTCCCATCACCTACCCGCCGCTCGCTGCCTCTCTGTTCCTACCTTCCCGGCCGCCCGACAATCAAGGACTCGGTCGGTCGCCGGGGACGTGAGGCGGGAAAGTTAGCTCTATACTTTTGACGGAACGTGTTTGTCGGGGAGTTGTCCAGGCCGGGAGAGTGTGAGGCGGAGGTGAGTTATGTGTCCTCTCTCTCTCTCTCTCTCTTTTTCTCTCTCTCCTTCTTCATTTTTCATCTCCCGCTGCTGCTCTTTCGCTGTTCTTCCGCTCTTCTCTGCTCCTCTTCTCTGCATCTCACTTGTCTTCTGGGTTGGGTTGGGTTGTTTTGCCATCTTTTTATTTTCTTCTTCTTCTTCTTCTTCTTCTTCTTCTTCTTCTTCTTCTTCTTCTTCTTCCTCTTCTTCTGTTCTTTGTCTCTTCTTGTTCTTGTTCTTCTTTTTGTTCTTTATTTCCTGTTCTTGTTCTTTTTCTTTTCTTCTTTCCGTTATTTCTTTTCATCTCCTTTCATCTTGTCTTCCTTTTTGCCTTGTTTCTTCATCTTCTGCTACTTCCTTTATTTAGCTCTTATATTTCGTTCATCTTTATTATTTTTCTTTCTTAGGTTCGGCATGTTGCATCAGTAGGCTATCTTGATGGTGTCTGCTGGTCGCCCCAAGCCCGTTCATGGAGCAGGCAAGTGTTTATAGCGGTGCCATCTAGCTTGACTCATGCTGCCCCCCCCAGGAGCTCATTGTAGAGAGTTTTTTCCTTCTCTTTCTCTCTCCTCTGTCTTTCCTCTCTACGGCCTCTCCCTGTCCTTCTCTTCCTCCTCCTCCTCCTTTCTTTTCCTTCCTCTGCTTCCTGCTATATAAATGATCTCCTCTTCTTTCTATTCTTCCTTCCTTCCTTTCTTTCTTCTTTCTTTCTATTCCGATTGCTGTGTTTCTCTGTTGCTCTGTTTCTCTCCCTCGCTTGCTTTATCTCTCCCTGTTTTATCACCTCGCTAGAGTCCGGGTTGATAGGTGGTTTTGATGACAGCATGTAGGTAGTTTTAGGCCACTCGGTGATGATTGCACTGCGCCCGCACGCCGACCACTCAGACCCGCCGCCTACCTCCGTATGTCTCCTTTCATCTCTCGCCTTTCTCTCTTCCTCCTCCTCCTCCTCCTCCTCCGCAGATCACTTCCGGGTTATGCTCTTTTGTCCTTCTCCTTCCTTCTTCCTGTTCCTATTCTTCTTTTCGTTTCCTTTATTTCTTTTTGACAATCTATCTCCTTTCACCTCCATCGCCATCTTGGACTAACAACCAATTAAAGGAATCCGAAAATAACGAACATAAACGCAAATTAGTAAAGACGAGAACCGAAACACTCTCATTACAGCAAAACAAGGTGGGAGGGAGGGAGGGAGGGAGGGAGGGGGGGAGTCATCGTAGCTTCACCTTTGCCTCACCTGGGCGGACTTAATTAATTGCTCGCCCGCAAAAGTTTCCGCCATTAAGAGAGACTCGGAAAAAAAAAAAAAAAACAGAGCAAAAAAAATGTAGGAAGTCAAAAAGTGTGAAAGCTGCGAAAAGTTTAGAGTGAGTTGAAGAAGGAGGAGGAGGAGGAGGAGGAGGAGGAGGAGGAGGAAGGAAGTAAAAGAGAAGCATGAAAGGATTGGAGGGACAAGAGGAAGAAATGGAGAGGGAGGGAAGGAAAGAGAGGGAGAAAAGGAGGAGGAAGAGGAGGAGGAGGAGGAGGAGGAAGAGGAGGGAAGTAAAAGAGAAGCATGAAAGGATTGGAGGGACAAGAGGAAGAAATGGAGGAGAGGGAGGGAAGGAAAGAGAGGGAAAAAAGGAGGAGGAGGAGGAGGAGGAGGGAAGTAAAAGAGAAGCATGAAAGGATTGGAGGGACAAGAGGAAGAAATGGAGGAGAGGGAGGGAAGGAAAGGGAGGGAGAAAAGGAGGAGGAGGAGGAAGAAGAGAAGGAGGAAGAATTACAAGAGAAAACAAACAAGAGGAGGAGGAGAAGGATGGAGGAAAGGAGAAAGATGATGATGATGAGGAGGAGGAGAAGGACGAGGAGAAGGAGAAGGAAGAGGAAGAAAAAAACAATAATAATTCTGAAAAATCGAAAGCAAATAAACAAAAAACAAATGAAGGCGAGGAAAGGAAAGAAAGGAAAGAAAACAAAACAAAGCGTGCGCAAATAAACAAACAAATAAATAAATAAATAAACACTTGAGAATAATGATGAATTGCTAATGAGGATAAATAGTTTAACGAGGAAATAAATGATTCAACAATACATAGCGAACATTCTCCTTACAGACACATGAATAGGGAATGACCACGAAGATTGAACGTTAAAGGGAAGGGAGGAGGAGGAGGACGAGGAGGAGGAGGAGGAGGAGGAGGAGGAGGAGGATGGAAGAAGGAGGAAGGGAAGAGACAGAGAGATGATAAAACAGGGAGATAAACCAAACGAAGAGAAGGAAGAAAAAAAGGAAGGAAGGAAGGAGGGAAGGAAGGGAGGAAGAGATCATTTATTTAGCAGGATGGAAAGGCAGGAAGAGGAAGAGGGAGCAGGAAGAGGAAGACAAAGAAGAGGAGGAGGAGAGGAGGAGGAGGAGGACAGGGACAAGCCGGGTAGAGAAGAGAGAGAGAGAGAGAGGAGAGAAAGGAAGAAAAAAAAAAAACTCCTCGCTGTCGACTCTGATTTCCTCCTCTGATGCTCAACACATAATTAATCGCTGCAAATGTCGACTCGGACGTGAACGGTCTGTGAGGAATGAATGTTTGATGGGGCGGAGGCGATTTGTAAAGGAGGGGAGGGACGGGAAGGGAAGGGAAGGGAAGGGAAAGGAAGGGAAGGGGAGGGATGGGAAGGGAAGGGAAGGGAAGGGAGGGAGGGAACGAGACAAGGAGGGTGAGAGGGAGAGGGAGGGAACAAGAAAGGAAAGGAAAGAGAGAGAGAGAGTGAGAGAGTAAGGGAGGTTGAAAGGGAAGGGAAGGGAAGGAGAGAGAGAAAGTGAGGAAAAGAGAGAGAAGATGGAGAGAAGGAGAGAGGAAGTGAAAGAGAAGAACAAAGAATAGGAGGAAGAGAGGAGAGGGAGGGATGAAGGAAGGAACGAGAGAGAGAAAGAGAGAGAAAGCGAGGAGGGAGAGAGGGGACAGAGAACCAGGAAGCAAAGACCAGTAAGTGAAAGAGAAGCAAGAAAGGAAGAGGGAAAAGGGAGAGAGAAAAGGGAGGGAGAAAGAGAGAGGGAGGCAGACAGAGAGGCATTAATAAGGAAGGATAGAAGGAAAGGGAGGAAAGGAAGGGAGAGAGAGGGAAGCGAAGAAGGGTGGAAGGGAGGGAGAATAGGAGGAAAGAGGAGAGGGAGAGAAGAGGGAGGGACACAGAGAGGCATTAGTAAGGAAGAATAGAAGGAAGGAAGGGAAGGGAGGGATGGGAGGGAGGAAGAAAGGGAAATGAAAGACGGAAAAAGAGGAAAAAGGGAGGGAAGAAAGAGAGGAAGAATAGAGGGAGAGGAAGGGAGGGGAAGGAAGGGAAGAAGGGTGGATGGGAGAGAAATATTGAAGCGAAAGAGGAAAAAAGGAAAACGAAACAAGGAAGAACTCAAACAAAACGCTAAACAGAGGAAGGAAAGACACAAAAGAATTAGAGAAAGCGAAGCAGACGAAGGAAAATCTGTTCATAAATAAGACAAAAGAAAATAAGAAGGATAAAGAAGCGAAGGAGAAGGAGGAGGAAGAGGAGGAGGAGGAGGAGGAAGATAAGTGGAAAGAGATTGATAAAAAGAGAAAATTATGATTGAGGGAAGGAAGGAAGGAAGGAAGGAAGGGGAGTAAAGAAAAAAGAAAAAGAGAGAGAAAAGAGAAAAAAAGAGGAGTAGGGGACGAAAGGAAGTGAATAATTAATAGAATGAGTGATTTAGAGAGAGAGAGAGAGAGAGAGAGAGAGAGAGAGAGAGAGAGAGAGAGAGAGAGAGAGAGAGAGAGAGAGAGAGAGAGAGAGAGAGAAAAAGAAACAAGAATAAGAAGAAAAAGGTCAAAAACAGAAAAAATGATCAGAAAAAAGGTCAAAAACAGAAAAAAACAACAAAACAGAGACAAGAAAAAAAAAAAAAAAACAGGATTAAGTGGGCGAAACGCAGAAGGAAATATTCAAATGAGGAAAAATTACAACCTACAACCTCTCTCTCTCTCTCTCTCTCTCTCTCTCTCTCTCTCCAAACCTAAGCTCTCAAATGATGAAGAGCAAGTTGTTTATGGGTCAAAGGACATCACTCACTCACCAAGGCGTGTGGCACTTGTGGGTGAGGGTCACGTAACGTACGCCCAGGTCATAGAGCGCCCGCACCACGCCCATGCTGCTGGCCAACCCGTGCCCGCCCTCCACGCCCATCAGACTGGCAACACGCCCGCGACGGAACTCCTGAAGAATCTCTGGAAGACACCGAGAAGACAGGAAGAAGGTGTGAGTCGTCTGTTTAAAGTGACAAGGCAGTATCAGGAGCCTCGGAAGCTTAGAAACTGAATATAATTTAAAACATAATATAGAAAGGACTGAGCACTGATGAGGGCCCCAAAAAAGACTGCGCCCCTCCAACTCCCTCCAGCCTCCCTTCACCCTCCCTTCCAGCCTCCCTTCTCCTCCCTCCCCTTCAGTTTCCCCTCTAACTCTCTCCAGCCTCCCTTCTCCTCCCTCCCCTTCAGTTTCCCCTCTAACTCTCTCCAGCCTCCCTTCTCCTCCCTCCCCTTCAGTTTCCCCTCTAACTCTCTCCAGCCTCCCTTCTCCTCCCTCCCCTTCAGTTTCCCCTCTAACTCTCTCCAGCCTCCCTTCCAGCATCCCTTCACCCTCCCTTCCAGCCTTCCTTCCAGCATCCCTTCACCCTCCCTTCCAGCCTTCCTTCCAGCATCACCTTGCCCTCCAGCACCTGTCCAGCGGGCTGGCCTTCCAGCATTTCCTTCCAGCGAAAAGTTGAGCACTGCGCACGACACAGGTACACACACGCATTTTTTACAGTAAAGCAGTGTTGAAAGAAATGTGCACGCGACACACAGGTACACACACGCATTTTTACAGTAAAGAAAGCAGCTAAAGAAAAAAGAAATGCGCACGCGACACACGGGTACACACACGCATATTTTTTACAGTAAAGAAAGCAGCTAAAGAAAAAAGAAATGCGCACGTGACACACAGGTACACACACGCATATTTTTTACAGTAAAGAAAGCAGCTAAAGAAAAAAGAAATGCGCACGCGACACACAGGTACACACACGCATATTTTTTACAGTAAAGAAAGCAGCTAAAGAAAAAAGAAATGCGCACGTGACACACAGGTACACACACGCATTTTTTTTACAGTAAAGAAAGCAGCTGAAGAAAAAAGAAATGCGCACGTGACACACAGGTACACACACGCATTTTTTTTTACAGTAAAGAAACCAGTTGAAGAAAAAAGAAATGCGCACACGACACACAGGTACACACACGCATTTTTTTTTACAGTAAAGAAAGCAGCTGAAGAAAAAAGAAATGCGCACACGACACACAGGTACACACACGCATTTTTTTTTACAGTAAAGAAACCAGTTGAAGAAAAAAGAAATGCGCACACGACACACAGGTACACACACGCATTTTTTTTTACAGTAAAGAAACCAGTTGAAGAAAAAAGAAATGCGCACGTGACACACGGGTACACACACGCATATTTTTTACAGTAAAGAAAGCAGTTGAAGAAAAAAGAAATGCGCACGTGACACACGGGTACACACACGCATATTTTTTACAGTAAAGAAAGCAGTTGAAGAAAAAAGAAATGCGCACGTGACACACAGGTACACACACGCATATTTTTTACAGTAAAGAAAGCAGCTGAAGAAAAAAGAAATGCGCACGCGACACACACACGCATATTTTTTACAGTAAAGAAAGCAGTTGAAGAAAAAAGAAATGCGCACGTGACACACAGGTACACACACGCATTTTTTTTACAGTAAAGAAAGCAGCTGAAGAAAAAAGAAATGAAGACAAAAAAGCCCGGTAATCACTGTTCCTATAAAAATATGTACAGAGGAGTTGCCAAAGGAGAGGTCAATTTCGGGAGGAGAGCAAGTCGTAGGCAGGAGGAAGATGAATTGAGGAGAGCATCAAGACTGCTCTCCACCCTTAACTGACCTCCCTTCTGGCCTCTCGTTCTGTTTTCCTTTGTCGGGGCAGCGTCTGGCGGGATATATTTATTTTTCTTTTTGTTTTTACCCCTCAAGCTGCCTCCCTTGCTGTAAAAGATAATGTGAACACACCCCCGTGGCAAAAGAACCGTGGACGTGTAATTGACGAGCAGGTAAAGAACTCACTGCTCGTTTTAAAGACTATCTGAAAGCTTTTAGAATGTTAGGATCGTCCGTTCTGAAACACACACACACACTCACACACACACACACACGCACACACACACACGCACTCACAGCTCGCTCAGAGGAGAGGATCGGAACCCTTGACAACGATACGCCTTACATAATACACTCAGCTTAGTAACATATTTGCCTCCTCGCTCTATTCTATTCTATCCTCTATTTTATTCTCTATTCTCTATGCTAATCACTGACACCCCCCGCCCCCCCCTCCACACACACACACACACACACACACGCACAGAACACGAGACACACTGCATTATTTCCGAACGTCAACTCTGTGAAAGGCGAGCCAGCTAGCCAATCACGCACTAAACACACACACAATGCAATCCACTTCGAACAGATCAGCAGCTTCGGGAACATGATTTTGACACTAAGCCGTTCCAACCCACCAATCTCTCTCTCTCTCTCTCTCTCTCTCTCTCTCTCTCTCTCTCTCTCTCTCTCTCTCTCTCCCGTTTTCTTCTCTCCATCATTCTTCTTCTCTTATATTCCCTCCTTATCTCCTCCTTTAACCCCTTCATCCCTTCCTCTCCCTCTCCCTCTCCTCTTTATCTTCCCTCTCTTCCCTTCCTTTTCCCTCATCCCATCCACTATACCTTCCAACTCCCCTCTCTCTCCCTCTCTCCCTCCCACCAAGCACCCATCCACCCATCCGACACAATACAGGCATCACCACGCTAAATGCGAGATAACGCCAGCCATTTACCAGACTCACCCGCTGCAGAAAACCCTCCTCTTTTGTGGCGTATAAATCCCGTGCGCCAATATTCCGCATTATCAGCCGGCGGAGCGAATATGTGTCTGTGTGTGTGTGTGTTGTACGAGCGAGTGTTATACCGAGCGCTCGTCCCACAATAGGAAGCAGATGGATCGGGACAATGCCGGGCCGCTGAACCATGCATGTCGCTCGCTTCCTCGTGAACTATTATCCATGCTTCAGCGGCGGAGACGGGAAGGGATGGAAAGGATGATGGAGATGAAGGGAGAGGGAGAGAGAGGAAAGGATAAGAGATAAAGGAATAGAAGGGGAAAGGACGGAAAAGGAAGGCAGAGGGAGAGAGAGGAAAGGATAAGAGATAAAGGAATAGAAGAGAAAAGGACGGAAAAGGAAGGGAGAGGGAGAGAGAGGAAAGGATAAGAGATAAAGGAATAGAAGAGGAAAGGACGGAAAAGGAAGGGAGAGGGAGAGAAAGGAAAGGATAAGAGATAAAGGAATAGAAGAGGAAAGGACGGAAAAGGAAGGAGAGTTATAGGAGAGGATGAAGAGAGGAAGAGAGAGAGGAGGTAAAGGAAGGGAGAGAGAGAGAGAGAGAGAGAGAGAGAGAGAGAGAGAGAGAGAGAGAGAGAGAGAGAGAGAGAGAGAGAGAGAGAGAGAGAGAGAGAGAGAGAGAGAGAGAGAGAGAGAGAGAGAGAGAGAGAGAGAGAGAGAGAGAGAGAGAGAGAGAGAGAGAGAGAGAGAGAGAGAGAGAGAGAGAGAGAGAGAGAGAGAGAGAGAGAGAGAGAGAGAGAGAGAGAGAGAGAGAGAGAGAGAGAGAGAGAGAGAGAGAGAGAGAGAGAGAGAGAGAGAGAGAGGAGGCAGCGGAAGGGATGAAGGGAAAATAAGCCTCCCCTTCCTCCCCTTCACTTGCCCCTGCTTTCCTAGTGTGGGGAGGTTATGCATGAGGAGGGGAGATAGCTCGTGGTGTTAGGGGGAAGGAGTTCAACCGTATTAGAAGCAAGGTGTTGGAGTTGCAGAGACGAAGTTAAGGGATAGCCAGATATAGGTGGAAGGTCTTGGCAGGGGACGATCATGGTATAGGGGGTAGGGGTCAACCTTATGGGCAGCAAGGCGTTGGAGTGGCAGGGACGAAGTTAAGGGTTGGTCAGGTAAGGGAGAGCTCTTGGCAGGGGGGAAATGTCTTGGCAGGGGGAAGGTCTTGGAAGGAGAATGTGTTGACAGGGGGAATGGTCTTGGCAGGGGGGGGGAAGGTCTTGACAGGGGTTAATTAAAAGTCTTGGCAGGGGACTTCCGTGTCAAAACGTTCCCTCTCTCGGCCTTCAGCGAAACAACGGCGACTGAGACGCGACACTGATTAAAGAAAACGGAGCTGTGTGTGTGTAATGAAGGGGAAGCCATAGTAGTGGAAGTAGTGGTAGTTGTAGTAGTAGTAGTAGTAGTAGTAGTAGTAGTAGTAGTAGTAGAGGAGAAGAGATGGGGAAGAAAGGAAGGGAAGGAATGATGGGGGATGAGCACACACACACACACCACAGACCCCCAATCCACACACAAACACACATACACACACAGACACATTCCCTCTCCTCCTCCTCCCAAGGGATAAACCTGAGATGATACAGACCAAAAGAAGGAAGTAAAAGGCGGAGGGAATCGAAGACGGGCCCTGAATAACAAGCGGCGGGGCGACCCAACGTGAGGGCCAACGATAACAACACACACGCCCGCACGCCCGCACGCCCGACCCGACTAAACTGGCGCTATTTATCACGGCCCGGCGCGTCTCTTGTGTGTGTAGAGGTGACGGTGGTGGTGGTGAGGGAGGCAGGAAAGAGAAAAAGGAATATTGAGAGGGAAAGTTGGGTTGGAAAAGAAAGGAAAAATGAAAGGAAAGAGAAAATAGAGATATGGTTGTGGCGATGGTTGTAGGCGGGGAGGCACGGCAAGGAAAAAGGAATGAAAAGAGGGAAAGAAAAGGAAGAAAAAATGAAAGAAAAGAGAAAACAGAGAGGTGGTTGTGGCGATGGTTGTAGGCGGGGAGGCACGGCAGAGAAAAGGGAGGGAAAGAAAAGGAAAGAGACAGAAAAGGAAGAAAAAAGGAAAGAAAAGGAAAAACAGAGAGGTGGTTGTGGCTATGGTTGTAGGCGGGGAGGCACGGCAAGGAAAAAGGAATGAAAAGAGGGAAAGGAAAGGAAAATAGAGATGGAAATAGGAAGAAAAAGGAAAAAGGGTCGAAAGCATAAACAGCAAAACAGGTAAAGCAAAACAAACAAATAAACAAACAAAAAAAGGAAAGCATGAACTGAGGAAAAAAGGAAAATAACAAACAAAAATGGAGGACGAGAACAGAATCACAACTAACCCAACGGAGGGAACTTGGATACGGCTAGACACAGGAATAGGACCCAACCCCAACCCAACCCAACCAAACCCAGCCTAACTCAACCCAACCCAATCCCAACCCAACTCAATTCAACCCAACCCAACCCGAGACAGGACAAGGGAGGAGGGTGGGGAGGAGGAGGAGGAGGAGGAGGAGGAGGCGAGAGCGGGCAGGAGGATGTTGGGTGAGAGAGGTTCCTAAGCGCATTCTTTTTATATATATTTTTTTATTTTATACATTTATTTAATCTTTTTTTGTTTATTTTTCTAAGATTTTAGGTAATTTCTCACATGGACGGAGGGAGGGAGAGGGGAGGGTAGCAGCAACGGGGTGGTGGTGGTGGTGATGGGGACAGGAAGGGAGGCGTCATAGGTGGGGTGTAAGATGGGGTGCTAGACGGGTGAGGGGCGAAGTTAGTGGTGGTGGTGGGGGGCAGGAGAGGGGAGGGGTGGTGGTGAGGTGCTAGATATCGGAGGGGAAGGTTACAGCAACAGTGTCATGGTGGTGGTGGTGATGGTATGGGTGGAGGCGATGGAGAATAGGAGGAGGAGGAAGAAGCGAAGGAGGGGGAGGA
The DNA here is from genome assembly GCF_024679095.1 of Eriocheir sinensis. NCBI lineage: Eukaryota > Metazoa > Arthropoda > Malacostraca > Decapoda > Varunidae > Eriocheir > Eriocheir sinensis. The sequence goes on from NC_066536.1 coordinate 17,650,429, forward strand.
GGTGGGGCGTGATGGAGAATGTGGACAGATGGCGTTATTTGAGTCGGCTGTTTGTCTGTCTCTCAGCCGCACCAAACGCCTGATGGAGTGCCGAGCGGCGGACTGATGCGGGCTGATGTGGGCTACTGGGTCGGGACGGGGTGACGGGGGCGGCTTAGGCGAGGGAAGGGTGGTGGGAGGGAGGGAGGTGTAGGTCTCAGAGGCAGTATTGTGGTGTGAGAGGAGAGGAGAGAAGAGGAGAGATGAGGAAAGAGGAGAGGAGGGAAAAGTAGAGAAGAAAAAGGAAAATGAGAGTAACAAAGATTGGAGTGGAAAGAGAAAAGAAGAAATGAGAAAAAAATAAAAAAGGGAAATATGAGAATAGAAGAGAAGAGTAGAAAGGACTGAAGAAAGGAGAGGAGAGAAGAGGAAAGGAAAAGAAGAGAGAAAACAGTAGAATTGAGTAAATAAGAGAAGAGAGAGAGAGAGAGAGAGAGAGAAGAGAGAAGAGAGAGAGAGAGAGAGAGAGAGAGAGAGAGAGAGAGAGAGAGAGAGAGAGAATGAGAGAAGAGAGAGAGGGTAACAGAAGGGAAGATAAGATAATGGAGATAGAGAGAGAGAGAGAGAGAGAGAGAGAGAGAGAGAGAGAGAGAGAGAGAGAGAGAGAGAGAGAGAGAGAGAGAGAGAGAGAGAGAGAGAGAGAGAGAGAGAGAGAGAGAGAGAGAGAGAGAGAGAGGAAGGGCTACGTAGCATGGCGTGGTGTGGCGTGACATGGTACGGGGCTGTGAGCTTCGAGGAAGACATTTACTTATCCTTATGCGACCGTCTGAGTCTCATATCACGGCGGTAAGTCAGTGGCGCAGGACGGGCGAAGGGTCTCACGTATTGGGAAGGTAGAGAGAGAGAGGCAGGAGACGGGTTGGGGCAGGAGATTGTGGGATAGCGAGGTGGGGGAAGAAGGGAGACGAGGGTGAGATTTTGGAGGGGAAGAAAGGGTCGGGAGGGGCAGGGAAAGGGGTGAGGAGTGAATATCAGGAAGGGGAGAGAGGGGTGAAGGAAAGGGGTGACGATTGGGAGGGGCAGAGTAGTGGGAGGATAAGGAGGGGAAGAGAGGAGAGAGAGGGGTGTGTGAAGGTCGGAAGGGGCAGAGAGAGGGGTGAGGAATGATTATCAGGAGGGGAAGAGAGGGGTGAAAGTAAGGGGTGACGTGTGGGAGGGGTATAGTATAGGGGGTGGGGATCAGAAGGGGAAGAAGGGGTGAGAGAGGGGTGAGTGAGGGTCGGGAAAGGCACAGAGAGAGGGGTGAGTGAGGAGTGCAGAACGGGAGGGTGAGAGAGGGGTATATGAGGTCGGGAGGGCACATGAGGTATCAAAAATCCAGGCCGCGTCGCTCACAGGCTGAAAATTCGCGAGGCGTCGACGGGAACGGCGGGACATTGTGCAACTTTTCACCCGACGAGGAAAGTCTCTGGAAATGGCACGGTGCTGGCGGTGGCGGTGGTGATGGTGGTGGTGGTGGCGTGGGCCGAGGGTAAAGGAAGCGTCGGGAGCCATGCAGGGAAGGCCGAGCAGTGCCACAAGGGGTCTGAATGCTCGTACATCGGTGCCCTGCTATACAAAGGTGATCCTATATACTGAAGGGTACGACTGACCTCCTCTGTGGGTGTTTGGTTTTGATCATGTGGCCAACTTGTGTGTAGCGTCGGGAGCCATGCAGGGAAGGCCGAGCAGTGCCACAAGGGGTCTGAATACTCGTACATCGGCGCCCTGCTATACAAAGGTGATCCTCTATACTGAATTTAAGGGTACGATTGACCTCCTCTGTGGGTGTTTGTTTTGATCATGTGGCCAACTTGTGTGTAGCGGGTCAGTGATAAAAGATAAATGAAAAATGATAAATATAAATAAAATAAAAAGTATACAAGCAATAGAATGATTAATGAAAGGGAAATAGTTAAATGGTACTGATTAAATATATTTCTAAGGGGTTTTGAGTCTTCTTTTTGATAATTGCTTAAGTCTCCCTGCCATCCCTCCTTCCTTTGATCCTTACCTCCATTTCTCCTTCTCTCCTCCTCTTATTTCCCTCCCTCCAGCTCTTCTCCTCTCTCCTTTCCTTCCTCCCTTCCTCTCCTCTCTCACTAATTTCCTTCCACACCTTTCTGTCTCTCTCTCCCTTCCTCCTTCTCCTTCCTCTCCTTTCTCCTTCTATCTTGTTCTCTCTCTCTCTCTCTCTCTCTCTCTCTCTCTCTCTCTCTCTCTCTCTCTCTCTCTCTTCCATTTTTATTTCCTCCTCCTGTTATCTCCTTAAATTCTTCCCTCCTTCCTTTCTGCCTCCTCCATCTCTCTTTCTTTCCTCTCTTCCTCCTCCTCCTCTTCCTCTTCCTTCTTCCTCTTGTGTACCTCTTTTTTTACCTCCTCTGTTTCTTCCCCCTCTTGAATTTTATCGCCCCTTTCTTCTTGTTCCTTCTCTTTCTCCCTCTCTTCCTTTTTATTCTCGTTTGTCTGTTATCTCCTTCGTTTCTTTCCTTCCTCCATTCGATCCACTAATCCTCCAGCTTCCTTCTGTATCCCTTCCCTTCGCGTTTCTCTCTCTCTCTCTCTCTCTCTCTCTCTCTTTCCATTTATCTTTCCTCCCCTCCTTCCTCTCCTTCGTCTCTTCCTTCCTTCCTTCCTTCCTTCCTCCCCTCTCCCTTTGCATTCCTCATTTCCGCTTCCCGTTATCTCCTTCCTCCTCCTCCTCCTCCTCCTCCTCCTCCTTCTTCTTCTTGTTCCTCCTTCTCCTTTTTCTTCTTCTTTTTCTTCTTCTTCCCCTTTTTCTTCTTCGTCTTCCTCCTTCCGTTCTTCTTTTCAAATTGCAGTATATTTTATTTTATTTTTTCTTTTATCTTCATTCTTTCTTTCTTAACTTAATTTCTTTTCTCTCTTTACGCTTCCTCCTCCTCCTCGTTTTCCTCTCCATCGACTTCAAGCACACACACACACACACACACACACACACACACACACACACACACACACACACACATATAATAGAAACTAACCAGAAAATATTATAAACAGACAGACAATGACAGGCACTTAAACACAGACAGACAGATAGACAGACAGACAGGATTCAATACCCGTCATCTACACGTTCAAAACATTCTTCTACCTTCCCCTCAGTCCCTTCCTCTCCCTCCCTTCCTTCCTCCCTCCTCTCCCCTACCCCTTCCCCTCCCCTTTGGTTCCTCGCTCTCCTCCTCTCTTCTCTCCCCTCTCTTTCCTTCCTTCCCTGCCTTCCTCCCCTAACCCATTCCCTTCTTTCCTCTCCCCTAACCCTATCCTTTCCATCCTTTCCTTCCTCCGTTTCACACACCCTTCCCTTCCACAGTCCCCTACCCCTTCTCCTTTCCTCTCCTCCCTTCCCTTTCTCTTCATCCTTCCTCCCTTCCTTCTCCTTCCCTCCCTCCCCTCCTGGACGCCGATCCATCACATGAACTTTATATTGATGAGGAAATATTGGAGGGGGAGAGTGGAGGCGGCCTTGGGTGGCTGGAGACAGAGGCGGGAGATAGCTCTGGTCAGGTCTCCCATCTCTCTCTCTCTCTCTCTCTCTCTCTCTCTCTCTCTCTCTCTCTCTCTCTCTCTCTCTCTCTCTCTCTCTCTCTCTCTCTCTCTCTCTCTCTCTCTCTCTCTCTCTCTTCAGCCATACATGTCAGAAGAGAGGGCGAAGGAGGAAGTGAGTGAGTGAGTGAGTGAGTGAGAAGCAGTGATGCAGAAGAAAGAGAGATAAAAGAGGAGGGAAGAAGGGGAGATAGAGGAAGCGAAAGAGGGAAGAGAGGAAACAAGAGAGTAAATAATTGTGTGATAGTGTCTTGAAATGTGTGTGTGTGTGTTTGGGGAGAGAGAGAGAGAGAGAGAGAGAGAGAGAGAGAGAGAGAGAGAGAGAGAGAGAGAGAGAGAGAGAGAGAGAGAGAGAGAGAGAGAGAGAGAGAGAGAGAGAGAGAGAGAGAGAGAGAGAGAGAGAGAGAGAGAGAGAGAGAGAGAGAGAGAGAATTAAAAAGAGAGCGAAGTGAGAAAAAGAGAGAGAAAGACAGAAAGAAAGAGGAAGAAAGAAAAAAGAAAGAAAAAAGATAGATAGAAAGATAGAGATAGATAAGATAGATCACTTTGGTAATCACATAAGAAAAGAAAAAAAAAATAGCCCAAATTTTTACCGTCTCCTTCTCTGTCTGTCTATCTGTCTGTCTGTCCATCTGTCTGTCTAACTAATACTCTTCCAATAAGGCAAACATTTTAACATTCACTATGACATTCACATAAAAAAAACTACAACAAAATATATGACCCAGAGTTATCAGATACAGTTTTCCAATAATTCTATGGTGTGGTCATTCGGTTGCGTGGTTTTTAGAGAACACAAATATATCAGGACTTTACAAGGGAGATAAAAAAAATGTGTGTGTGTGTGTGTGTGTGTGTGTGTGTGTGTGTGTGTGTGTGTGTGTGTGTGTGTGTGTGTGTGTGTGAAGGATTAGTGGGATAGGGGTGATCAGAGGGAGGGAAGGGAGGGAGGGAAGGAGGGGGAAATGGAGAGAGTTGGTGGGATAGTAATGATGGGAGGTTGGATAGGGAAGGAAGGGAAGGGAGGAGAAAGGGAAGGGAAGGGAGGGAGGGAGGAAGGGAAGGAGGGAAAGAGGGGGAAATAGAGTTGGGGGTAAAAGTGATGGGGGTTGGATAGGGAAGGAAGGGAAGGGAGGGGAAGGGAAGGGAAGGGAGGAGAAGGGAGGGAGGAAGGGAGGGAGGGATAAAGGGGGAAAAGGGAGAGTTGTGGGAATAAGAGTGATGGGGGGCTGGATAGGGAAGGAAGGGAAGGAAGGGGGAAGGGAGGGAGAGGGAGAGGGAGTTAAGGGGGAAGGGAGGGAATTGTGTGCCGCCTCGCTCGGGAGAAATCAAGACGAACGACCACTCAGGAATGACCTTTGGGAATATACTACACACACACACACACACACACACACACACACACGGAACACTCGTTGGCATAGTGCTCTGTTCACACACTTAACTGTTTGCTTGTGGTTTGTTTGTTACGTACCTAACACCATCAACTGTCTTCTGTTTGTTTATTCTTGTATTCTGTTTGTTACCTAAGCCTGAAATTCTCTCCTGTTTGTTTCCTGTATTGTGCGCTGTTTGTTACCTAGACCTTCAATTCCCTTATGTTTGTTTATTGAGTTTTGTTTGTTACCGAAAATTTTTACTCCTGTTTGTTTGCTATTGTATTCTGTTTGTTACTAAAGCCTGAAATGTTCTCCTGTTTACTGTATAGTGCGTTGTTTGTTACCTAGACCTTCAATTCCCTTCTGTTTGTTTATTGTGTTCTGTTTGTTACCGAAAAATTTGACTCCTGTTTGTTTGCTATTGTATTCTGTTTGTTACTAAATCCTGAAATGTTCTCCTGTTTACTGTATAGTGCGCTGTTTGTTACCTAGACCTTCAATTCCCTTCTGTTTGTTTATTGTGTTCTGTTCTGTTTGCTGCCTGTTTAACGGTCTGTTTTTATCTGTTTTGTTGTCTGTTTTCTTGATTGTTTACTTGGTGTCTGCTTCTGTCGTCTGTTTTAGCTCTGTTTGTTTTCCTGTTTATCCTCAAAAGACAACACCAACTCTGTTTAGTGATTCCTTGACAAACAAACACTTGACATCACTGGAGCAAACAGGTCGTATGTTTTTAGCAGCTGATTGACGCGATCCCTCCCTCCCGCGCCCCCCCCCCAAAAAAAAATAAGTGAAAAATACCGCTGAAAAAAAGGCACTCACTAAAAATATTCCATCATCAACAACAACTCATGTGATTTTTCCTCGCAAATGTTTCACGTTTAAGCGGGTTGAAGCGCGAGGAGGAGGAGGAGGAGGAGGGGGGGGGGTGAAAAAGAGGAAAAGGAGGAGGAGGAAGAGGAGGGTGAAAAAGAGGAGGAGGAGGAGGAGGAGGAGGAGTGTAAGAACGAGGATGATGATGATGAGGAGGAAGAGGAGGAGGAGGACAGTGAGAAATAGGAGGAGGAAGAGGAGAATGAAAAAGACGAGAAGGAGGAGGAGGAGGAGGAGGAGGGCTGTTGACGCGGTGGCCGACACATAAAAAAAAAAAAAAAAACATACCATAAAAAAACATGTCCCTAAAGGTCTTTGATGGCACAGCGCACGTCCGCGTAATACATATTTCCACGACATCAAAGCCTACGTAATATATTTGCCCCGGACATCAAGCCACCGTCAAAGCCTCACTAATGTACAGGTATTCCCAGCAGCGCTAGTGACCGCCCGCTATAGGCCCTTCCCCTCCCTTCGCTCCCTTCTCTGCCACTCTCGACCGAAGGCTAAATCAAAGCAGAGCAGAGAAGAGCAGACAAGGCCGAGCTGTGCCACCTAGATTATATGATTTTGATCGCGTGGCGTGGATTTCCCTCGAACCTTTAATTCAGGCCATTTCCTCTGCTTTAAATTTATATTCTCGTCAATGTTTCTGGATGCCCTTTAAAGTGTTTTCGAGTTCCCTTTATTTGGGATTATAGTGACTTCGGCTATGATCCCAAGCTGTCCCTTCCTCTCTCGGCCATTCCTTTCACCCATATCCCAAGCTGTCCCTTCCTCGGTCATTCCCTTCACCCATATCCCAAGCTGTCCCTTCCTCGGTCATTCCCTTCACCCATATCCCAAGCTGTCCCTTCCTCGGCCATTCCCTTCACCCATATCCCAAGCTGTCCCTTCCTCGGCCATTCCCTTCACCCATATCCCAAGCTGTCCCTTCCTCGGCCATTCCCTTCACCCATATCCCAAGCTGTCCCTTCCTCGGCCATTCCCTTCACCCATATCCCAAGCTGTCCCTTCCTCGGCCATTCCCTTCACCCATATCACAAGCTGTCCCTTCCTCGGCCATTCCCTTCACCCATATCCCAAGCTGTCCCTTCCTCGGCCATTCCCTTCACCCATATCCCAAGCTGTCCCTTCCTCGGCCATTCCCTTCACCTATATCACAAGCTGTCCCTTCCTCGGCCATTCCCTTCACCCATATCCCAAGCTGTCCCTTCCTCGGCCATTCCCTTCACCTATATCACAAGCTGTCCCTTCCTCGGCCATTCCCTTCACCCATATCACAAGCTGTCCCTTCCTCGGCCATTCCCTTCACCTATATCACAAGCTGTCCCTTCCTCGGCCATTCCCTTCACCTATATCACAAGCTGTCCCTTCCTCGGCCATTCCCTTCACCTATATCACAAGCTGTCCCTTCCTCGGCCATTCCCTTCACCTATATCCCAAGCTGTCCCTTCCTCGGCCATTCCCTTCACCCATATCCCAAGCTGTCCCTTCCTCGGCCATTCCCTTCACCCATATCCCAAGCTGTCCCTTCCTCGGCCATTCCCTTCACCTATATCACAAGCTGTCCCTTCCTCGGCCATTCCCTTCACCTATATCCCAAGCTGTCCCTTCCTCGGCCATTCCCTTCACCCATATCCCAAGCTGTCCCTTCCTCGGCCATTCCCTTCACCTATATCACAAGCTGTCCCTTCCTCGGCCATTCCCTTCACCCATATCACAAGCTGTCCCTTCCTCGGCCATTCCCTTCACCCATATCCCAAGCTGTCCCTTCCTCGGCCATTCCCTTCACCTATATCACAAGCTGTCCCTTCCTCGGCCATTCCCTTCACCCATATCCCAAGCTGTCCCTTCCTCGGCCATTCCCTTCACCTATATCACAAGCTGTCCCTTCCTCGGCCATTCCCTTCACCCATATCACAAGCTGTCCCTTCCTCGGCCATTCCCTTCACCTATATCCCAAGCTGTCCCTTCCTCGGCCATTCCCTTCACCTATATCCTGGCTGTCCCTTCCTCGGCCATTCCCTTCACCTATATCACAAGCTGTCCCTTCCTCGGCCATTCCCTTCACCCATATCCCAAGCTGTCCCTTCCTCGGCCATTCCCTTCACCTATATCACAAGCTGTCCCTTCCTATCTATAACAAAGAACTCTGGGTTATTCAAAAGTGCATACACTTGAGAGGAAGAACCAAACTGATAACTTTCTGAAATAGCTGCCTGCATATCTTGAGAGGAGATGGAGGAGGAGGAGGAGGAGGAGGAAGAGGAGGATAAGAAGGAGGAGGAGGAGAAATTGGAGGAGAGTAGGAGGAGGAAAAGGAAAAAGTGGATAATGATAAAAAGGAGATGAATGAGGAAGAGGAAGAGGAGGAAGAGGAGAGGGCCAGGAGGAAAAGGAGAGGGAGGAAGAAGACGAGGGAGAGGAGATAGAAAAGGAGGAGGGGAACGGATTAGACTAACGACAAGAACGAGAATGAGAAGAAGAAAGAGGAGGAGGAAGAGGAGGAGGAGGAGGGCAAGGACAAGACCAGGAACAAAGAAGAGGAGGAGGAGAAGGAGAATTGAATAAGACAAATCTATATCCAGCACTGTTCCTTCCTCTTCCCCTTCTCTTCCCCCTCTTCCCCTTCTCTCCCCCCTCTTCCCCTTCTCTCCCCCCTCTTCCTCAGGCATCCATTACACACAACACAAGCCGGAACTTACCTGAGCGGCCACCTGTCCCTTCCTGAGCCTTGGCAGGTCGGTGTGGGAGAAGGCTGAGTTTCGCCACGGCTTCTCCTTGGACAGGTCGCTGGACAGGTTGAAGGAGTGGAGCTTGTTGTGCAGGAACTTGCGGATGTTCCACGCCAGGTCGTTGTGGCTGCGGCAGAAGGAGGAATGGGATGCTGTTAGAGGTAATTGTGGTTGTCAGAGGTAATGTTTGGTTTGTTGATATAGATTTTTTTTTGACAGTAAAGGAAGCAGCTCAAAGGCAATAATACATGGAAACAGAAAAGTCCGCCAATCACTGCTCCTATAAACAGAAGCATAGATGAGTGTCCAAGAGAAAGGTCAGTTTCGGGAGGGGAGGTGTCTGGATACTTCTCTCTTAATCAAAGGAGGTCAAGTCGTAGGCAGGAGGAAATACAGACGAAGGAAGGGTGTTTCAGAGTTTACCGGTGAAACAAGGGATGAAAGAGTGAAGATGCTGGTTAACTCTTGCACAAGGGATTTGGACAGTATAAGGATGAGGTAGAGTAGAAAGATAAAATAGGTAAATAGAAAGATAGATAGAAGGACCAATACACACGACTCCTGAGGTATGAAATTTTACTACTTCTGTGAGTGATAATTATGATATAATTATAAAGTCTCCCAGAACTGTCCATTTCGTGATTGTTGGGTCCGTAAGTATCCCCAACACCCACTCCATTTTCTGGCCTCCTACCTATCCCTCTCTGCCCTGGAGGAAGGAGGGATGGAAGGCCCGGGAGCCGCGCCGCTGTACTGTCAAATGGAGTCAGTTTTGTCAGTCTCGGCCGGTCTCCTACCTCCATTTTCTGTGACCGTGACGTCACGTCTCCCTCCGCCTGCCACACGCGTGGTCGTTTGTGGGGAAGAGTCTCTGATGGGAAGACCTCTCGAATCTATTGGTCCAGGCTTTATCCAGATGCAGGAAAAGGTGAACATCGAGCAGAGTGAGTCCTCGGGAGACGGCCAGGGGCTCCCAGCACAGTCATGTGTGCCGTGACGTGACACCTCAGGGATACTCTCGCCGTCCCGGGAGGTGCTGCCGCCTACAGACAAACACGAGTCAGCGGGGCGTGTAGGTGCCAACCAACATCAGAATTTTAATTTTCTCTTAACTTCACGGGGCAGAGCGGTGACTTGGCTCTTTGTCTGGCCGCTGTGCTCATTCCCTTACACAGACAGTTGTCCCAGACGTAATGAAGGGCACGCAGGGCGTACGGGCAGCCTTCGTTCCCCCAGAGGATGGCCCGATATTGGAGGCCGAGCTTTTCTTCATCTTGTCACGTCTTCATCACTGTTTGTGGAGCTTTCTTGCTCAGGCAAGCTTTGACAAGCGTCCAAGTAGTGTTGTACAAGTAATGCAGCAGCACAGGAGTGAGTATGGAGGCCGTGGAGGCAGGGGCTGCAGGCCTCGGGGCAGAGCAAGGCTCGATGGGCACAAAATTGACACCGCCGCCTGCTGGGTGTGGGCGCGGTGCCCCGTGAACACAGCCACGTGGGCACCTTGCATAACCTTTTTGGCAGATTTTTTCCAGTAAAGGGAGCAGTTAAAAAGCAAAAACAAACGAAAACAAAAATTATAAAAACTGCCACGTGGGCATCTTACACTACCTTGACAGATGGTGTGTGCTTGATAATGGGACATGTGAAAGTGTGTGTGTGTGTGTGTGTGTGTGTGTGTGTGTGTGTGTGTGTGTAAGATGGCCTGAGAGTGAATCAAATAGTAACATTAATAATTATTTATCACTTCCAAGCGCCGACGTGAGTCTCGCCAGGGGATGGATGCTTGCAGCTTAAGTCAGTCTCAAGAAGGCGTTTGAATCAGTGCATCGCGAGGCAGCTCCTCTGGGATCTTCTACGACTCCGCGGGGTTCCTTCATAAATCGATATATAAATTAAATAAACAGAGAAAAAAGATGAATCGTACACACCAGTGCTCAACCAACACATCCATTGTTTTCCTGCCGACCATCCCTACGACTCACCCGTCCACCCATCCACTACCCATCCATCTCTATTCAATTATCCGCCGTAAATTCATTCCCTCCGCCCTTTTTCCACCATCCGTCTATAGTTTATCCAGTTATCCTCCACAAAACACGCCCGCACTCCCTTCTCCCTTCCGTCCACACATCCATCTACATTAACCTAAACACTGTCGGTTCGTTTGTTTAATAAGGAGAGAGGGAGAGGAAGGAGAGGTAGGGAGGATATGGGACGAAGGGAGAGATGGGGAGGAGAGGGGAGGGAAGAGAGAGAGAAGGTAAAGGGAGAGGAAGGAAAGGTGGGGAGGAAAGGGAGAGGGGAGGAAAGGGAAAGCAAGGAAGAGGTGGGGAGGAGAGGGCGGGAAAGGGAGAGTAGGGTGGGAGAGGAGAGGGAAAGAGAAAGGAGAATGGATAAAGAGGAAGAGAGGGGGACGAGGGGAATGGAGGGGAAGAGGAAGGGGGATTGGCCGGTCCACAAGTGTTTCCTAATTGAGTTTAATAAGCCAAGGACTGTTTGCTGGACCCTCGAGACTGTTTCCGGGACCTTCGGAGCTCGCCTAAGGTCCAAGGAGGGAGGTAGGACTGAATTAACATCGTCTAATCTTGTTATGTAATCTCCTCTTTCCTGCTCTTCTTCCTCTTCCTCCTCTTCCCTTCTTCCTTTCCCTTCCTCATCTGTTATTCCCTCTTTCTTGTTTGTCTTCTTCTCTCCCTCTCCTTCCCTTCCTCCTTTTTTCTTTCTCTCTCCCTCTCTTCGCCCTGCTTTCCCATCTCTTACTTTCCCTTCCTCTCTTCCTCTCTCCCTTTCCTTGTCCACCTTTCCCATCTCTTTCTTCCCCTTCCTCTCTCTTCGTTCTCCTTCCCCCATATCTCTCTGCGCTTCCTTCTTCCTTACACCTCTTCCTTTCTCCTTTATCTTCCTTATCCAATCCATATCTTCCATCACGGTCAAAAAACTACCCTAGGAAAGGCCCACAACTCCTACGAAAGCCATATCCAATGTGTGTGTGTGTGTGTGGTTAGGCGATGAAATGTTTAAGAGTATGACCTTAAAACACTCTGCCGTCCACCAACCGTCGACTTTCTTTAACTGGAGTGCCGTGGAGACGAACATTCTGCCGCGTACCAACCGTCGACTTCCTCTGGCCTCCCGGCATTTCGAAGGAGTCCTAATTAATTGCCGCCGTAAAAGTAATTGACTTGTTTACCTCCTTTTGCCTCGACTCGCTTCTGCAACCTGCCCTCCGTCCGTGTGTGTGTGTGTGTGTGTGTGTGTGTGTGTGTGTGTGTGTGTGTGACTATTGCCTCTCCCTACTCCTCCTCCTCCTGTTGCTCGTCTCCTTCCCTACCTGTCTGTTTTTCTCCTCTCTTTCTTGCTCTTCTTCCTCTCTCCTGTTCGTCATTTTTTCTACCTGTTTCTGCGTTCCTTTACTCGTTCTTCTTCCTCTTTCCCTTTCCTCGCCTTCCTATCTAACTCTTACTCATCTCCTTTCCCTGTGTTGTTCCTCTCTTCCTCAACTTTCTCTCCTTTCCTGTCTCTTACTCCTCTCGCTTTCCCGCTCTTCTTTCTCTCTCTCCTCTGCTCGATTTTTACTTCCAATCTCTTCTTTCGCTCCATTTTATCCTCTTTTTCCTCTATCCTCTCCTCACTCCTATTCTTTACCTCTTTTCTAGACCTCTGTTACTCTGTTTCTGTTGTCTCTTCCCCTTCTTCCTCCTCTCTCCTCCATTCAACCTCCTTCCCCTTCCCTTCTCTCTCCTCTGTTACTCCGCCCCTGTTCTCTCTTCCTTTCCCACCTTCCTCCTCTCTCCTTTATTCAACCTCCTTCCCCTTCCCTTCTCTCTCCTCTGTTACTCCGCCCCTGTTATCTCTTCCTTTCTCCTTCCTCCTCTCTCCTCCATTCAACCTCCTTCCCCTTCCCTTCTCTCACGCACTCAAGCCCATCCTGGAACCGAGCCAAAACTCTTAAGGAGACAAAAGTAGAAAGGGATAATAGAGCGATCATCACCACCTCCCTCGTGCGTCACAGTCACGGGGCGAGGGCGATGACTGGGCCTGAGTGATCGCCCCTCATCGCCATGCTCGCCTCGCCA
>NC_066536.1:17668079-17670579 GCF_024679095.1 Eriocheir sinensis
TACACCAACGCATGAGCTAATACCCAAACAGGATGATTACTTGCCTATGTTGACGTAGAAAGTCCGAGGACGTGATTGCCATCACCAGAGGCGTAAGGCCACCTCGACCACCTAATGACCGAATTCTCAATTCCGGGATACGAAACTTCTACAAAACAGACTTCACAGAAAGGAGGAGGTGGTGTTATCTGTTACGTCAAGAACAAATACCTGCCGTGGAAATAACCAAAGAAGACTCAGAGAAATATGACCTGTATATGTTGAACTGGAGACTAGCAAGCACAACAAAATAACGATTGGAACCGTTTACAGACCTCCAAGCAACAAGCAGCGGACGATGACGCTGTACGAAAATTCACACCATAACACAAAACAAACAGTCAGTCATAATCAGGGACTTTAACTGTTCCAACGACTGGACCACGATGATTGGAGATCAGGAGGTAACAATTGCTCGAAATGTTGAGGACAATTTTTCTTACTCAGATTGTTACCCAACCGACGAGGGAAGAAAATAACTTATTAGACCTAGTACTCATTGAGTGATTCAGATCTCACGTGAATGTCAAGTCGGCGAAAAACTGGATGGTTGCGACCATCACCTAATTCGCCTAAAAATCAAGAACAGACCGAACTCACCGAAAACATGTCAAGATTCCAGACCACAAAAAAGCCAATTTACTTCGTAAATGAGCTGCTAACCCAGACAACTTGGGAACCGTGAACCTCACTCAGGCGCGGACAGCGCGTGGAATAGCTTTAAGAACAAACTCCGGAGGTAGAGAGAACTGACTGTTCCCCATGAAGACAGGAGAACAAATAATACCTGACACCATGGATGACTACCCAAGTTCGACGGGCGATTAATTTTGAAGAGAAAAATACAACGCTAAAGGAAAACAGCACTGACGGGCACGAGCAGTACCATCAAGCCTCAGAGCTGCAGAACACTCAATTTCGCCAGAGTAAACGTGACTATGAAGAAAGCAATTGCGCAACCAAGTCAACCCGAAAAAAGTTCTTCACGTACATAAGAACAAAAGAAGACAAAAGCAATATCGGTCCCTAAAGATGAAAGTGACATTACTAACACAGGACAGTAGACAAATGGTCAAAATCCTAAACAGGAACTTCGCGTCTGTGTTCACGATCGAAATACAGTCCGTGCCAGAGCCCTTCCCACCGATAGGGAATCACTCCCTAGAAGTGGTACAATCGACTGAACGGGATGTGAAAAGTACCCTGAACAACTCGAGACAAAACAAGTCTACCGGACCCGACGACTTATCACCAGGCACACTCAAGGAATCAAGCAGCAAATCCTCAAGCACTCACCGCCATCTACAATCTGTCTTACAACAAAACAAATCCCGAAGACTGAAACAAGCAGACGTAACACCGATCTACAAAAGGGAGACAAAAAGTGTGGCCCTAAACTACGAACCAATCAGCCACAACCTCAGTGGCGGGTAAAATCCTCGAGAAGATCATCAGAGACAAACTCGTTAGGTTCCTTGAAGACAACAACATCATTTCCGATGCTCAACACGGTTTCAAGACAAACGCTCGTAGCAACCAATTTATTGGACTTCTTCAAGGTATCTATGAAAACTGGGATAATCCTTATCCCCAGTGATGTTATATATCTTTACTCTCAGAATACCTTTGTCAATAAGTTGAACTGGAGACTAACCGCTAATAAATAACCGGTGGAACCGTTTTACGAACCTCCAAAGCAACAAGCAGCGGACGACGAAGCGCTGTACGAGAAATTACACCATAACACAAAACAAACAGTCAGTCATAATCAGGGACTTTTAACTGTTCCAACATTGACTGGACCACGATGATTGGAGGAGATCGGGAGAGGTAACAGATTGCTCAAAATGTTGAGGACAATTTCTTACTCGAATTACCCAACCGACGAGAAATAACTTAATAGACCTAGTACTCGTGGTGATTCAGATCTCACACGTGAATATCAATCGGCGAAAAACTGGATGGTTGCGACCATCACCTAATTCGCTTAAAATCAGAAACAGACCATGAACTCACCGAGAAACATGTCCAAATTCAAAAGACTACAAAAAAGCCAATTTCTTCGCTCGTGACTACTAACCCGAACAGCGAAGACCCGTGACCTCACTCCGATTGGACAGCGCGTGGAATGGCTTTAGAGACAAACTCCTGAGTAGAACGACTGTTCCCATGAAGACAAGGAGAACAAATAATGCCTGAAGCACCACCATGGATGACTACTTAAGTTCAGGCAGACGTTAATTTGAAGAGAAATACAACACTAAAGGAAGAAACAGCACTGACGGGCACACCGAGCAGCAGTACCATCAAACCTCAGAAGCTTGCAGAACATCATTCGCCAGAATAAACGTGATATGAAAAAGCAAGTGCACATGAAGCCAAGTCCAACCGAAAAGTTCTTGCGTACAGAACCAAAAGAAGGCAAAAACAATATCGGTCCCTAAAAGATGAAAGTGACGTA
>NC_066536.1:17678079-17693079 GCF_024679095.1 Eriocheir sinensis
CCTTAAACAATAAAATCCCTCTACCTTTTCAGCGTGAGCAAGGAAGAAAAGAAGGGAAGAGGAAAAAAACAACAACCCCGGTACAGAACGCATTAGCTAAAACCCAAATAAAGAAAGAGAAAATTAAGAACGACGTTAGGCCCGGGAGAGAAAATAGGGGAGGGAGTGGTTCCAGTGAGCATTAGTCCATTCAGAGCGAGAAGAATAAGATGAAAGTAAGTTACAGAGCGCATTAGACTGCCCAGCTGAATTATGAAACGAGTAATTCCATCCCGCAGAGAGAGAGAGAGAGAGAGAGAGAGAGAGAGAGAGAGAGAGAGAGAGAGAGAGAGAGAGAGAGAGAGAGAGAGAGAGAGAGAGAGAGAGAGAGAGAGAGAGAGAGAGAGAGAGAGAGAGAGAGAGAGAGAGAGAGAGAGAGAGAGAGAGAGAGAGAGAGAGAGAGAGAGAGAGAGAGAGAGAGAGAGAGAGAGAGAGAGAGAGAGAGAGAGAGAGAGAGAGAGAGAGAGAGAGAGAGAGAGAGAGAGAGAGAGAGAGAGAGAGAGAGAGAGAGAGAGAGAGAGAGAGAGAGAGAGAGAGAGAGAGAGAGAGAGAGAGAGAGAGAGAGAGAGAGAGATAGAGATGGAGAGAGAGTGAGAGAGAGAGAAGTAGAGAGTAGTAGTAGTGTGGTAGCGGTGATGGTGGTGGTGGTAGTAGCAGTAGTAAGTGTAGAAGAATGGGAATAAGAATGAGGAAGAAGAAGAAAAAAACAGAATAAGAAGAAGAATGAAGAAGAAGAAGAAGAAGAAGAAGAAGAAGAAGAAGAAGAAGAAACATTTGATCACTCTCTTCCCCTAAAAAAACTAAAAAAACAAACAAACATGAATTACAAAATATTAAGTAAAGACAAAAAACTCTGCTGTCCACTCACTGATTTTGGGAGTAATGGAAGCGGAGGGGAAGGAGGAGGAGGAGGAGGAGGAAGAGGAGGAACGAGGGAGGAGGTAAGGGGAAGGGGAGATGAGATGAGGAGGCAAGGAGGTAAGGAGGGGAGGGCGGAGGGGGGAAATGAGAGAGGGGGACGTTTGCCAACATTCATGAACCTGGCAACCCCCACTTAATGATGCAGGCAATCAGTGGTGTGCCGCAGGTGTACTCGATCAACATGTCAACACGAGCGACCAGACAGAGGCAGCAGGGAGGCAGGCAAGGCTGGAGGGTATGTCATTGCAGTGCTACATGTGTGCTGGGCTGCGGAGTGGACGCGACGCAGTGCTTGGTGACGCGTGGTAAAGAATGATTCGGTTGGGTTGGATATTAGGTGCAGAAAGAGGCTGATATTCATGACCTTTTGCGGTGCTTCATACGTAAAGACTGCAGATTGGACGTGGTGCATAGCTTGGTGACGCGTGGTAATGAAAGAGTAGGTTGGGTAGGATATCAGGTGTGGAGGGGAGCGTAGGATAACAGGTCTGAATTGAGGTGTAGGATATCAGGCTTAGAGGGAGGCGTAGGATATTAGGTGTGGATGGAAGCGTAGGATATCAAGTACGGAAGGAGGGTGATCATATGGCCTTGGTGATGACTATGGCGCTGTTCCCAAGTCAGTCATTTTACCTATCAACATCATCATCCTTATCCTCCTCCTCCTCATCATTTTACCAGCACAATCATCGTTACGTCATCATTTCCATCATTTATTATCATCAACCAAAACAGTCACGTCATCATACTAGCATTATCATCAAAATAGTCACGTCTTCCATCATTATCATCCTATCATCATCATCATCGTCCCGTTTCCCAGACAGAGTAGCCGGACAGAGGGAGAAGAGGGGCAGAGGGTCAGGGAGGAGGTAGGGTCGGTGATGGAAGAGCAATGAGAGGCAAGAAAAACAATACTCAGCATAACTTATCCTCACCAGGGACAACAACAACACTGGCCACACACAACAGCCACACCCACCCACACACCCACACACACTAACACTCCCACAACAGCACCCACAAACACAACATCCTCTCACACACACGCAGTTTCCCGCTACACTCGTTCTGTCACGCCGGCCATCAATAAGACCAGTTAAAATAATCGGCTTAATATAAATGGTCAACGAACGAGCCAGCCGTACTTTGTTCCGCTGCGGTCAAGTGCTCACTCTCTCTCGCCCCAAACAGTAATTAAAGTAGTATTGATGGAGGTAATTAACAGAGTAGATGGATGAATGGAGAGAGAAGGACGAAGGGACGCAGAAGAAAGGGAGGGAATGAGGAAGGGAGATAGGGAAGAAGGGAAGGGGGAGAGAAGGGAGGAATGGAAGAGAGGGATAGAGGAGGAAAGGTAAGGGAAACTGATTGATTAGGTAAAATAGATTGAGGTAAAATATTGATTAAGGTAAAATTAATTGAGGCAAAATATTGATTAGTATTGATTGGAAGCTGTTGATTTTTTATATTATTATTTTTTTTTAAAGGAAAGAAAAGGAAAGGAAAGGAAGCAGCTCAAGGGCAAAAACAAACGATCAAACACACAAACAAACAAACAAAAAAAGCTCACCCATGAACAGCCAATCTTTCTTTTCTTTCTTTTTTCTTTATTTTCGTTTATTTCATTTTCCAGTGTTTTCTTCTCTTCTTTTCTCTTCTCTTCTCTTCTCTTTTCACTCACTCTCACTCTCATTCTTCCTCTTCGTCTCCCTCTCCATCCCTCTCTCCCTCTCCCTCTCTGGGGCTCAATATCCCCCATTAATCAACTCCCTAATACAACCACTACGGCTTCATCTCTATAAACAGATAATGGATACAGTCTTTTGATGGTCGGTCGGTCGGGTTGATGCACACAGGAATTTTGTCCCAGAGAGTAAGTAATTATCCATTTTTTATGAGCAAGGGCCAAAAAATATTGCTAATTAATGTTCTGCCTCGTAATTTGTTCCCCTTCTATGATAAGTATGTTGGTACTCTCGCGCAAGGGATTAATTACTTGGGGATTATATACAGAGAGAAAACACGACACGTAAGGTTAGTGCGTATAATTATTTACAGCAGGAAGGTAGGATGGAGGAGGTCAGGCAAGGGCGTTAAGCATCTATGTAAAAAGTGAAGGACATAGAGATGAAAAATATAAAACAGATGAAAAGATAAAAATTAAATAAAAATAGAATGTAGAAAAAAAGGAAAAAAGAGATAAAACAATAAAAAGTAAAAAAAAAAATAGTAAAAAAATCATAAAAATAAAAAAAGAACAGATAAAAAAAGAAATAGATAAAAACCATACAAGATAAAATGTGAAAAAAAGAAAAACGTCGAATAAGATAAAGATAAAAACAATGAAAACAAGATAGAGCGTAAAACAACAACATAAGCTTAATACACCTAATAATTTACAACAGGAAGGTATAGGAGGTCAGGCAGCGGAAGGGTTAACGACGAAGAACAGTAAAATAAAATACAACAGTGAAAATAAGGGGCATTAATTACTCTATCCATTAACTTACAGCACGAAGGCGAAAGGTCAAACAGGGAGACGGAGGCGAAAGAATATACGAAAGTAATGAAAAACTGAATAAAAGGTCATTATATATTTCTCCGATTAAATTCTGAACACATTAGGTAACAACAAAGAGGCGAAAGGTCAGACAGGGAGACGGAGGCGAGTGAGAGAAGGTGGGTGAGAGAAGGTCCTGGTGGGAAGGGAAAGCAGGGAGGGAGAGACTGGTTGGGACAGGGAGGGACAGGGAAGGAACGACAGGCAGGGAAGAAGGGAGGGAGAGGGAGACAGGGAGGCAGGCAGGGAGAGACTGGTTGGGACAGGGAAGGAAAGACAGGGAGGGACAGGGAAGGAACGACAGGGAAGGAAGAAGGGAGGGAGAGGGAGACAGGGAGGGAGGGAGGGAGAGACTGGTAGGGACAGGGAAGGAAAGACAAAAGACAGGGAGGGACAGGGAAGGAACGACAGGGAGGGAAGAAGGGAGGGAGAGGGAGACAGGGAGGGGGGAAGGGAGAGAGGCGGCGAGCACACGTGTTCAGTTAAGTGTGTCTCGTTAAGGACATTAGGACATCAGCTCTACTGTGGTGGAGCAGGTGGCAAGCAGGGGGGGGGGAGGGGGGGTGACACACACACACACACACACACACATCACTGCACTAACTATACAACACGTTCGTAATAGTCGCTTGCGGAACAACCTCAGACATGGCCTTTCCTCTCCTCTCCCCTTCCCATCTCCCCTTCCAGCCTCCGCCTCCTCGGCTTCGTCAACGTATTCGAGCCACAAAGGGAGACACATGGACGAGCGGATGGCCGGATGGGCGGCTAAACAAAACAAACGCGACACAGAGACACACGATGCTCGCCCTTCACAGCCCGACACGAGAACCACCGCTGGGCCGCTCGCTGTTGTGTTAGCTCCACGAGAACCATCACCTGACCGCTCGTTGTGTTAGCCTTGCCAAAGGAGTTGTATAAAAACACCTGGAAACACTACATACGCTTGTCCTTTTGTCATTTCACTATACAGAAGAAGCAAAGAACGGTATAAGTATCTCTGTTTACTTAGAGTTTATTTGAGGGTTCTTGTGGAAAACTACGAGAACTACCACCCGACCGCTCTCTGTGTTAGCCATGCCGAGGAGGTTGTATCGAAACACCTGGATATACTACACACACTTGTCCTTTCGTAACTTCACTATATAGAGGAAGTAGATACAGATAGCTTCAATTACCTTTTTATGGAGGGTTTACGAAGGGAAGACAAGACGGGACTGTTCTTAATTAAGTATCCATATAGACACCTCCATTTTTTACAGCAAAGAAAGCAACTCAAGGGCAAGACAACGAAAAAAAGCCTTGTAGAGATAACAGATACTATATAGTGCCAATGATCTCTTTTGATGGCGGGTTTACGGAGAGAAGAGAGGAGACAAGATGGGCCAAAAGAAAGCACCTTCGTAAAAGAGAGCACCTTCGTTTGTTTCATGGAGTCGACTGGCCGAAGATATGTGCGTTCCAACCTTCACATTACCTGTATCTTGCACGCTCCACCTTCCACCTTCCTTCCTCCTCCACCGGACAGACTAATCCTCGGCCACCCTCTCCCTTGTTCCCGTTCTCCATCATAAGACTCTCAGAAGGTGTTTTCAGACGCTTCCTCCGCCTCTCACACCAACAATCCTCAAAGGCCAAGAAGGAGAGATTGGGTTCTTCCTCTTCCACCGGACACACTAATCCTCGGCCACCCTCTCCCTTGTTCCCGTTCTCCGTCATAAGACTCTCAGAAGGTGTTTTCAGACGCTTCCTCCGCCTCTCACACCAACAATCCTCAAAGGCCAAGAAGGAGAGATTGGGTTCTTCCTCTTCCACCGGACACACTAATTCTCGGCCACCCTCTCCCTTGTTCCCCTTCTCCATCCTAAGGCCGGTGTCACACTAGGCGGTTTCGCCGCGCGGCAAAACCGCTGGGTGGGGAAAAGCGGCGGCGCCGCCTAACCAGTACCATGTCACAATTTATGGGTTTCCGCATGGCAGCTTAACCTCAAGGTTGTTTGTGTCCTTGAGGCAGAAGGATTACTTAAAGAGCCCACATGTCTGAGAAATTGGGTTCACTCATTTTACGCTGAGAGGGAAACTAGTGAAAAGTTTGAGAAGTTTTATGAGAATATGTGGTGTTAGTGAGCTCTGATCTCCGTCCAAGGGCACAATGCATTCAAGCTAGAAATCGAGCAAACAGAGTACTGGGTATTATATCAAGGAGTGTAAGCAAGCGCCGAAGTCCTCCTCAAACTACATTTAGCATTAGTTAGACCTCATCTTGATTATGCGGCTCAGTTCTGGTCAGATAACTATAGAATGGATATAAAAATATTAGAGTCGGTGCAGAGAAGGATGACTAAGATGATTCAAGAGTTACGAAACTTGCCATACGAGGAAAGACTCAAACAGTTAAACTTGCATTCTCTAGAAAGGCGAAGGGTGCGTGGAGACATGATCGAGGTTTATAAATGGATGAAAGGCTGTAATGGGGGATATTAAAAAGGTTCTGTTGGTAAGAGAACCGGGTAGGACACGTAGTAATGGGTTTAAACTGGATAAATTCAGATGCAACAAGGAACTAGGCAAAAAATGGTTTACTAACAGAGTGGTGGATGAGTGGAACAGGCTGAGGAGTCGTGTGGTGAGTGCCAGTACAATTGTCGCATGAAAAAATAGATTAGATAAATTCATGGACAGCGGTATTAGGTGGGGTTAGATTCACGGGAGCTTAGGTTCAAAGGAGCTGCCTTGTACAGGCCTACCGGCCTCTTGCAGACTCCAACGTTCTTATGTTCTTATGTTGTTAATTACCGAGTGAGCAAGGCTTCATTTGATAAATTGCTGCAAGTTCTAAGGTCTCACATCTCCAAACAAAACACACAGTTCAGGAGGTCAATATCTGCCGAGGAAAGATTGACAATTACACTAATTGAATAAACAAATCAACGTCAAACATGGTGGTCGACCGCGCGGCGGAACCGCCCAGTGTGACCACGTGCATTGAACTGTGTGTGTTGTGTCCTCAAACCTCAAACGCGGCGGGAAGCGGCAGCACGGCAGGGCGGTTCTGCCGCAGCATGCTGCGGTGGTGGTCGGCTGCCGCGCGACACCGCGCGGCAAAACCGCTCAGTGTGACACCTCCTATTGGTTTGTGTGTGTTATCGCAAAAGCGGCGAAACCGCTCGGCAAAACCGCGCGGTAAAATCGCCCAGTGTGACACCGGCCTAAGACTCTCAGAAGGTGTTTTCAGACGCTTCCTCCGCCTCTCACACCAACAATCTTCAAAGGGCAAAAAGGAGAGTGACTGGGTTCTCCTTCCTCTTCCACCGGACATACTAATTCTCGGCCACCCTCTCCCTTGTTCCTCCTCTCCATCATATAGATTATAGACGTTCAGGTACTAAGTGTTCTCAGACGCTTCCTCAGCCTCTCACACCAACAATCTTCAAAGGCCGAAACGGAGACTAATCGAGTTCTCATGAGGTGAGGTGAATCGAGTGTTTATTTAGTTTCATGGTGCATAGGATTTGTCAGACTACCACTAGAGTCATAAAACTGCCTCTGGTAATGCCCAAAACTACTAAGAAAGCCTTGTAAAATGTGTGTGCTTGGGGGCCGAAATGTTTAAAAATGTGGCCCTGGCCCCATCCACCTTTCCTTGCTCCTCCTCTTCCGCCGCCAGACAAATTTATTCCTTTTTCACCCTCTTCCTTCTTCCTCCTCCTTCACCATAAAGACTCAGCCCTGCCCAGCCTCTTCCTTGCTCCTCCTTCTCCACTCAGCCCCGCCGCCCCCTTCCCTCAGACTTCCCTTCAGCAATGTGTGTCACCTCACCGCTCGCTCCTCGTCTTCCCTTCCCTCCTTCCCTCCGGCAACATATCCCTCCCACTTTTCCTTTTATCTCTTACAAAAACGAGGACAGTCCCAGGGTCCTTCCTGTCCATAAACGGAGAGAAAACGATATTTGTTATTCCGGGAAAAAAAAACAGTCCCTCCCAGTCTTTTATTTTACCGAGTCTTTCCTTTCCTGTAATTTTCCAGGCACACAAAGAGCGGTTGCCTCGGGGGGGCTTCGAGGCCAACAGGAGGGAAAAACGTGTAGCTATCCTGGCCTGTCCGAAAAATGTCAGCCTTTACCACGTTGCTCTTTTGCTCTTCCGTTTCTTTCCCGCCACAAAAGCAGACCGCCGGGGGCCTGCTAAACTAATTGGCGGCCAGAAGTGTTTGATCCTTGCCACTAAAAGCACGCACGACACCGCCGCCGCCCTTCCTGCCGTCCTTCCCTTCCTCTTCCCCGACACAGAAAAGAGGAAATTGTATTAAAAGTTTCCTTTGTGTCGAACCAAAAATAACGGTTTGCCTGCTCGACGGGGGACAGTAATCGCTCCTTCCATCCTTACTTCCTCGAGCTCTGAAATGCCTCCTGGTGGGCTGGTATTCTCAGATAAAAGCTTCTACCGCTCGCGTCAACAACATACAAAGGCCAAAGCGGAGATTAATCGGGTTTTCGTGACTTTCTTCACGTTCATGATACAGAAGAAAGGTCAAACTACCACCAGGGTCATAAAACTACCCCGGGAAATGCCCAAAACTCCTACGAAATCCTTGTCAAATGTGTGTAGACTGAAATGTTTAAGAATATGCCTCCTGTGTAGATCGGCAGAAACGCGCGCCAATGCCCCTCGAGCGCTCCAAAATCCGCTCCTGGCAACATTGAACTAGGAAGCGCGCGGCTCACAAGGCCCAGTGTGTGTGTGTGTGTGTGTGTGTGAAGGGGTGCTGGTGGGGGGGTGAACTAAGCGGTCGTACTTATTCAAATGGACGCCACATTTATTCTGGTTACAATGGTGTTGACAACGGAGCGTGGCGGTGGTGGTGGTGGAGGCGGCCAGCTGTTCCCAACCAAGCAGGCCTTCGTGCCGCTTCTATTACTGCTGTTGTTGTTGATTCTGCTTCTGCTGTTATTATTGCTTCTGCTTGAATTGCTGAAGCTGCTGTTTATGGATCACTGCTGTCACGGGTAGTAGCGACACTGCTGTGGATGATGAACCTAACCTAAACTAACCTGACCTAACAAACAAAAGCAAAGATGAACGAAATAAAGCATGAAAATAACAGAACATGAAGGGAAGGAAATCAATGAAAGTACAGAAATAAAATACGACCGAAAAAAATCAATAATGTCCAAGACTCAGCAAAAATCTATAATAAGAAAGGGAATAAAGGGAAAAGAAAAGAATAAAGGACAAATACAGATGGATGGTGTTAGTAAAGCTGTCGATGCCTACAGAGTTGCCATTGTTGATTCCTCTATGCATACGAGCGGTCATGTGGTGCTGTCTCTGCTGTTGTTGTTGTTGTTGTTACCGGCGCTGTTGTTGTTGTTTTGGTGCCATTGTTGCTTCCTCTACGCTTACTATATATAGGGATCGTATGGTGCTTTCAATACTGCTGCTTCTGATAGTGCTGCTGCTACTGGAGTGTGTGCTAGTCGGGGTGCTGTTGTTGTTGTTGTTGTTTGCATCACCGCTGTTGTTGTTGTTGCTACCGCCCTGTTGTTGTTGTGACCAGAGTTGCTGTTGCCGCTTCCACCTTCTCAGCGGCTAAAGTGCAAGAAAATTACGACCGGCTCGGCTCAGGGTGTTATGAAGCAGCCAGACCCCGCCCCGCCCTTCCCTTCCTTCCCTTCCCGTCCTGCCCCGCCCTTCCCTTCCCTTCCCTTCCCTTCCCGTCCTGCCCCGCCCTTCCCTTCCTTCCCTTCCCGTCCTGCCCCGCCCTTCCCTTCCTTCCCTTCCCTTCCCTTCCCGTCCTGCCCTGCCCCGCCCAGCACCCTTCACCTCCTACTCCCAGACTTAATAACCAGCCCCTTCCCCTGCACCCAGCCATTCCTTACTGCATCTTCACCTTCCTCCTCCTTCGTTTCCTCCTCCTATTTTCCGTTTTGACTTCTCCCTTAACTCTAGTCTCCTCCATCTCTCTCCTCTCCACCTCCAGCCCTCCACTTTCTTTCTCCACTTCCTCTCCATCTCTCTCCTATCTCCACCTTCCCTCCGATTTTTTCCTCCATCTCTCCACCTCCAACCCTTCATCCTCCTCCTCCTCCACCTATTACCCTCCACTTCCTCATCTTCTCTCCGACTTTTCCTCCTTCATATTCCACTGACTGCCACGCCCCTTTCTCCTCCTCCTCCTTCTCCTCCTCCTCTTCACATTCTCTCCTCCCTCTTCCTCCACCTCTCCCTCCTCCTCCGCCTTTGATGCTGTTGTCTTTTAAAGAGTGAGTCCATTTTCCTCCTCTCCGCCGCCCCCTGAAGATGCCTTTAACGCAAGATTTACGCGGCGGATATTGAAAGGGGTGACGCAGCGCGGGGCCAAGTGATCCACGACCCACGCAAGACCCGATGGCGACTACTACGACTACAACTACTATGGCTTCTACGACAACGACTATGAATACGACTCCGACTACGACCACAATGATGATGATGATGATGATGATGATGATGATGATGATGATGATGATGATGAGGAGGAGGAGGAGGAGGAGGAGGAGGAGGAGGACATAAGAGAGAAAATTGGAGAACAGATAACTGAGAAGATAGAGGCTGATAGACAGATATATAGATAGATAGATAGATAGATAGAGACAGAGCGAGCGAGAGAGAGAGAGAGAGAGAGAGAGAGAGAGAGAGAGAGAGAGAGAGAGCAAGTGAACCGGGCGGGATCAAGCCAGCGCGCATAATGGACCGTTATTGGCAATACTGCAGGGTTCATTTCGTCCCTGATTACCCAGCCCTCTCTCTCTCTCTCTCTCTCTCTCTCTCTCTCTCTCTCTCTCTCTCTCTCTCTCTCTCTCTCTGTCTATCTGTCTGTCTCTGTTTCTCTTCCTCCGCCCGTCTGACACTCACTCTCTCTCTCTCTCTCTCTCTCTCTGGTTATGCTGTTCCTGGCCCCCATAATTCTGTATTATGGTTCATTGCCGCCGCTGTGTCCTGCTTATGAGTCTTAGTATCCCTGCGTCCTTCCTACGGCCGTGTGTCCTCCAGTACCTCAGCGGCGGCGGCGGCGGCGGCGATCAGGAGCAGCCGCCGCCGTCCAGCCGTGAAATAAGGCTTGCAAAGAGACGATTCCCATGGACAAGGCGGAGTAAGTACGGTGTGTGTGTGTGTGTGTGTGTGTGTGTGTGTGTGTGTGTGTGTGTGTGTGTGTGTGTGTGTGTATGGCTGTTCTTTGGATGGTAGTAGTAGTAGTAGTAGTAATAGGATAAGGATGAGGATGAGGAAGCGTGGGAGAAGTTGCAAGAGTCAGAATATCAACAACAACAACAACAACAGCAACACCACCACCAACAACAACACCACCACTATACTCTCTCTGCTGAAGTGGTCATCACAAATTAATGCCGCGGCTCTAATGGAAAGCGTTTTCCGGACACGTGAATGCCGGCAAAACCTGTAGTAGTGGTAGCAGTAGTCGTAGTAGTAGTAGTAGTAGAAGTAGTAGTAGTAGTAGTAGTTGTAGTAGTAGTAGTAGTAGTGGTACTTGTTGTAGTTATTAATACAAAGTCGTAATCGCGAACACTCACTCACCGGCCGCGCGTCTGCCGCAAAAAATGTCCCCGATCGTGCCCGGCGGCGTGTTCGTTACGGGGTGATAAGGACGCCACGGACAGCGGGATGAAAGTCACTCGGCTGGCGGCGGTAATTAAATGCAAATAGCGCGCGTGATACACTAAAGTCAATACAGTTACCAGCAGCGGCGAGGGACAGGGCAAGGACAGGACCGACGCGAGGTACTGAAACACGTTCTCTTATCGGTAAAGACGGAAAATGTGCAGAGTGGACAAAAGGAAAGTTAGTCCATTGGTGAAGAGAAGAGAAGGATAACTAAAGAAAAGGAAGGAAAGGAAAGGGGAGGGAAGGGAAGGGAAGGATAGGAAAAGAAGGGAAAGGAAAAAAAAAGGGAAGGGGAGGAAAGGAAAGGAAAAGAAGGGAAAGGAAAGGAAAGGGTAGGAAAGGGAATGAAAGGAAATGAAAGGGAAGAAAAGGGAAGGGTAGCATAGGAAAAGAAGGGAAAAGAAAGGGAAGGAAAGGGAAGGAAAGGGAGGGAAATGAAATGAAAGGGAAGGAAAGGGAAGGAAAGGAAAGGGAATGAAATGAAATGAAAGGGAAGGAAAGGGAAGGAAAGAGAAGGAAAGGAAAGGAAAGGGAAGGAAAAGGAATGAAATGAAATGAAAGGGAAGGAAAGGGAAGGAAAGAGAAGGAAAGGGAAGGGTAGGAAAGGAAAAGAAAGGGAAGGAAAGGGAAGGGGAGGAAAGGAAAGGAAAAGAAGGGAAAGAAAAGGAAAGGGTAGGACAGGGAATGAAATGAAATGAAAGGGAAGGAAAGGAAGGGAAGGAAAGGAAAGGAAAGGGAAGGAAAGGAAAGGAAAAGAAGGGAAAGGAAAGGGAAGGAAAGGGAAGGGAAGGAAAGGAAAGGAAAGGGAAGGAAAGGGAAGGAAAGGAAAGGAAAAGAAGGGAAAGGAAAGGGAAGGAAAGGGAAGGGAAGGAAAGGAAAGGAAAGGGAAGGAAAGGGAAGGAAAAGAAAGGAAAAGAAAGGGAAGGAAAGGGAAGGGAAGGAAAGGAAAGGAAAGGAAAGGAAAGGGAAGGAAAGGAAAGGAAAAGAAGGGAAAGGAAAGGGAAGGAAAGGGAAGGGTAGGAAAGGAAAAGAAGGGAAATGAAATGAAATGAAATGAAATGAAAGGAAAGGAGAGGAAGGAAAGGGAAGGAAAGGCAAGAGAGAGGAACCACTCTCCCACCCACACACACACACACTCAACAGCCCACCCACCATCCCGCCCTCGCCGCGTCGCCCAGCACAGGAGCGGCGCGGCGCGGAGGAGTGACTATCGGAAAGCTGCTCACCGCCTTTATGGAACGACAGATAATAATAAAAAGTATGAGAAACTGATACCCGGAGTGGAGGACACTAAAAAATAACGACCGCCCGCACGCACTAACTCTGCCGGGGGTGTTTGGGCGTGGATCATTGCGCTCGTTACCCCTTTGTCGCCCTGAGTATAAGAAGGGGGCAGGAATGGGACGGAGAGGCTTGTTTGGTAATAGAGGAAGAGACGCATGTATGGTAATAAGGACAGAGACAGAAGGGAGGGAGAGAGAGGGAAGGAGAAAGGGAGAAACACTAAGAGAATGCTCAAGTTCTTACCACCAGAGAGAGAGAAAGAGAGGGAGAGAGAGGGACAGAGAGGAAGCAACACTATAAGGGAATGCACGAGTTCTTACCACCAGAGGGAGAAAGAGAGAGAGGGAGAGAGGACGAGAGAGCGACAGAGAGGAAGCAACACTCAGTGAATGCACGAGTTCTTACCACCAGAGAGAAAGAGAGGGAGAGAGGAAGAGAGAGCGACAGAGAGGAAGCAACACTCAGGGAATGCACGAGTTCTTACCACCAGAGAGAAAGAGAGGGAGAGAGGAAGAGAGAGAAGGACAGAGAGGAAGCAACACTAAGGGACTGCACGAGTTCTTACCACCAGAGAGAAAGAGGGAGAGAGGAAGAGAGAGAAGGACAGAGAGAAAGCAACACTAAGGGACTGCACGAGTTCTTACCACTAGAGAGAAAGAGAGAGAAATAGAGAGAGGGAGAAAAGGATCACCACATAAGGGAATCCACGAGTTCTTACTAAACCATCACTTGGAGGGAGAACAAGAATGGGGCCGTTCATAACTTGTCCCTAATTCTCCATCTGCCTTGTTAAGTTAGTGACCTGCGTGGGGGAGAGAGGAGAAAAATAGATAGATAGATAGATGGGGATAGAAAGAATAAATAAATAAGGAAAACTGAGATAATAGAAGTGTCAGAGGCAACAGGGAGAGGTGTGAGAGGGGAAGAGGAGGAAGGGAGAGGGGAGAGAACACCGGTGGAGGAAGGGTCAGGGGAGAAGGTAATGAGGGAGAGGAGGAGGAGGGAAAGGGAGAGGAAGAGGAGGAGGAGGAGGAGAAAAAAGAAAGCTAGTGGTCTCGCGGGAAACACGTCACTAAAAGTTTCTTCCCATACATCTCTCGCGCCGAAAGTTTACCGAGAGGGACGTTGGTGAGGGGAGAGGGGAGAAAGGTGATAGGGGAGAGAAAAAGTGGACGGAGATGACACAGAGGGATGCTGGAGAGGGAGAGAGGAGAGAGGATAGGGGCGAGAGAGAGAGAGAGAGAGAGAGAGAGAGAAAGAGAGAGAGAGAGAGAGAGAGAGAGAGAGAGAGAGAGAGAGAGAGAGAGAGAGAGAGAGAGAGAGAGAGAGAGAGAGAGAGAGAGAGAGAGAGAGAGAGAGAGAGAGAGAGAGAGAGAGAGAGAGAGAGAGAGAGAGAGAGAGAGAGAGAGAGAGAGAGAGAGAGAGAGAGAGAGAGAGAGAGAGAGAGAGAGAGAGAGAGAGAGAGAGAGAGAGAGAGAGAGAGAGAGAGAGAGAGAGAGAGAGAGAGAGAGAGAGAGAGAGAGAGAGAGAGAGAGAGGGGTGAGACGGGGTTGACACGGAGGGATGCTGGAGAGGGGAGAGGGAAGAGAAAGAGAGAGGGGTGACGGGGAGAGGAAAGTCGGATGGAGATGACACAGAAACAGCCACAAAGAAAGCCCCTGCGACTCACACCACCAAGCTGTCTCCTCTTTAAACCAGGAGAGAGAGAAAGAAATAATCAAAACAAAGCGATCAACTCCCACGAAGGTAATTCTTCAGAGGACCGTCTCGCTGGAGGATGTTGTGGTGGTCTATATGTGTGATGTATTTGTTATGAATCTTGAGGACGAGGACGCCTACCCATTGAGGACTATATAGCAAGAGGAAGTAGTGGTGGTCTATATGTGTGTGTTGTGTTTGTTATGAATCTTGAGGACGAGGACGCCTACCCATTGAGGACTATATAGCAAGAGGAAGTAGTGGTGGTCTGGATGTGTGTGTTGTGTTTGTTATGAATCTTGAGGACGAGGACGCCTACCCATTGAGGACTATATAGCAAGAGGAAGTAGTGGTGGTCTGGATGTGTGTTGTGTTTGTTATGAATCTTGAGGACGAGGACGCCTACCCATTGAGGACTATATAGCAAGAGGAAGTAGTGGTGGTCTGGATGTGTGTGCTGTGTTTGTTATGAATCTTGTGAGGACGAGGATGCTAACCCATTGAGGACTATATAGCAAGAGGAAGAAGTGGTGGTCTGGATGTGTGTGTTGTGTTTGTTATGGGTCTTGTGAGGACGAGGATGCTAACCCATTGAGGACTGTCTAGCAAGAGGAAGAAGTGGTGGTCTGGATGTGTGTGTTTGTTATGAATCTTGTGAGGACGAGGACGCTAACCCATTGAGGACTGTCTAGCAAGAGGAAGAAGTGGTGGTCTGGATGTGTGTGTTGTGTTTGTTATGAATCTTGTGAGGACGAGGATGCTAACCCATTGAGGACTGTCTAGCAAGAGGAAGAAGTGGTGGTCTGGATGTGTGTGTTGTGTTTGTTATGAATC
>NC_066536.1:17698079-17727341 GCF_024679095.1 Eriocheir sinensis
CTTCCCTTTCCCTAGCCTCATCTCCCATCCACTCCCATCTTCTCTCGCTGTCTCCCCTTCCCTTTCATTCCCTTCCCTTCATTTCCCTCCCTTCCCCTGCCTCCCCTTCCTTTCCTTCCCCTTCCCTTTCCCTAGCCTCATCTCCTATCCACCCACTTCGATTTGCTTCCTCTCCCCTTGTCTGCTCTCCCCTCCCCTTGCTTTATCCCCTTCTCCTCCCCTCTTCTCACTTTTCCCTCGTTTCTCCTTGTTTGCTTTCCCTCCCTTCCCTTCCCGTCGCCTCCCCTGCTTCCTCTTACTTCCCCTCCTCTCGCCTGCCTCCCCTTAATTCCCCTCCCTCCCCTCCCTAACCTCCACAGCGTTTCATACATTACACTGACGGCCGCTGCGGTGGGGTGCTGGCATTACTTGTCACAATGCAGCAAGATTGGGGACGTGAACTCTAGTATCTACCTCTGTGCTACATTACTCTTCCCCTCCCCTCCCCTTCCTTCTCCTGACCCCCCTTCCCCTCTCGGCCGCCGCCTGGTGAGTGTCGGCGCTGAAACACTCGTCCGCTGCGTCGCTAATCCCTCGGCGGCGGTGCTGGAGCGTTCATAAACTCGGGAACATCCATCAGCTGAGCCCAACAAAGGAGGGACTTCACACGCGCTAAGCAGCCTCCCTCACCCCCTCCCTTTCCTCCACTACCAGCCTTTCCCTTCCCTCCACTTCGATATCGCCCCAACCCACCCCGATACTGCCCCAACCCACCCCGATACCGCCCCGACCTGCCCCAGTACACCCCCAACTCATCCCTTTAAAGCTCCAAACAACCCCGATGCACCCCCAACCCACCCCGATACTGCCCCGACCTGCCCCATACACACCCAACTCACCCCATTAAAGCCCCAAACAACCCCGATGCACCCCCAACGCACCCAAATACGGCCCCAAAACACCATGATACCGCCCCGACCGAACCCGATGCAGTCCCGTCGCCCCGTCACTCGGCACCACTTACCTGGGAGTCGTTCATCCCGAGGTGCGTTCCCTGGGTAAATCTTTGGCGCCATCTGCTTCATTTCCCTCAGGCGTTTCCCTTCCTTCCTTCGCCCACCGTGACTTTTAACCTAATCGCTCAACGCCTCAGTTCCCGCCCTTGACACAATGTTCTTTCAGGCTTATGTTTTATACCAGCGCCACCAGCAACACACACTCTCTCTCTCTCTCTCTCGACCCTAGTGCAGCCTTCCTTCCGCGCTGAAATCTCACCTCCATCCCTTGCCATAAAGTTTTCCTGCCTTCAGTCTAGCCAGCACCTTCCTCCCTTCCCCCACACATATTATCTTCCTTCTTCTTCTTTCGTCTTGAGTGTAACATTTCTTTTTCTTTCCGCTTTCTCATAATATATCGCTCGCATGTCCAGTCTAACCAGCACCTTCCCTCCTTCCCCACACACATATTATATTTCTTCTTGACTAACATTTCTTTTTATTTCCTTTTATTTCCGCTCTCTCATAATATATCGCTCATATGTCTTCTTTTTCTTCATTTCCAGTTTTTATCATTTACATATCTACCCTTTATTTTAGCTCAAAGTCACATTATTTTATTTTATTTCTTCTCCTTCACTATTAAAATCCCTCATATGTTTTGCTTTTTCCTTCCCCAAGTGCATCGTCCTTCCCCTCTGAACTTCTGTCTCCATCCCGTACTGCTGTTATTACAAGTCTTTCGCCTATGACATCAGGCTCACGCTTTAGTCACCCACCCATGATCTCTTCTCCGCCCTATCTATAATGTTCTCCAGCTGCCTCCAGTCTTACTATATAGCATCTGCCTCCAGTTCTTAGTATATCCTCCTCTCTCTCTCTCTCTCTCTCTCTCTCTCTCTCTCTCTCACCACTGTTTCTTTAAGTGTCCCACCTAACTACAGCCTCATATGTTCCTACTTCATTCCATTCTATTCTCCTCTAACAGATTTTTCCTCGCTCTTTCCCCAGTGGCTTCTTCCCCTTAGCAAAACCTCCCTCTCTCTCGTCCCTCTTCCTCGCTCTTCTCAAAGGCTTCCCCCATATTTTCCGCTTCCTCTCATTCCATTCTTCCCTGCACAGACTTTCCCTTCCTCCTCCAGCATCTCGCCTTCAACACTGCCTTCCTTTCCCTCTCTTCCCGCTCCTCCTTCTTCAGTCTTCCCTATCCTTCTCGCCCTTAACACAAAAAATAAGCCTCACACCTCTCCTGCATATCATTCCATTCTTCTTGCCAGACTTTCCCTCCCTCCTCCAGTAGCTTCTCGCCCTCAGCACTGCCTTCCTTTCCCTCTCTTTCCGCTTCTCCTCCTTCAGTCTTCCCTATCCTTCTCGCCCTTAACACAAAAAATAAGCCTCACACCTCTCCTGCATATCATTCCATTCTTCCTGCCAGACTTTCCCTCCCTCCTCCAGTAGCTTCTCGCCTTCAACACTGCCTTCCTTTCCCTTTCTTCCCGCTCCTCCTTCAGTCTTCCCTATCCTTCTCGCCCTGCCTACGACTTGAACTCTTTCAAGAGGAGGGTATCAGGACACCTCTCCTCCCGAAACTGACCTATCTTTCGGCCACCTCTTTGGACTCTTTTAGGAGCAGCAAGTAGCGGGCTTTTTTTTTTATTAATGTTTACTTTTTTTGTGCCCTTGAACTGTCTCCTTTGCTGTAAAAAAAAAAAAAAAAAAAAAACACAAAAAATAAGCCTCACACCTCTCCTGCATATCATTCCATTCTTCCTGCCAGACTTTCCCTCCCTCCTCCAGTAGCTTCACGCCTTCAACACTGCCTTCCTTTCCTTCTCTTCCCGCTCCTCCTTCAGTCTTCCCTATCCTTCTCGCCCTTAACACATCCTTCCTCCTCCTCCTCCTTCTCCTCCCCCTCTCTCTCGTTCCTCCCTCAGGCACGCCCATCTTTCCTAGCTCCTAATTGCCGCCTTCCCCTCCCCTGACAGCCTCCTGCTTCACCATTAGCCGCTCTCCTTTCCGCTAACTTCCTCCTCCTCCTCCTCCTCCTCCTCCTCCTGCTGCTGCTCGTCTTCCCCCGCTGCGCCCCGGAAGAGAGAGAAGCGAACATTATATAGCTCTTTTTTTTCGCTGTTGTTGTTGTTACTGGTCTCTGTTTGTTGTTTCGAGCTTCATATATCAAGAGTAGAAGTACTTAAGAGTGGATGGATAGGTATGCGATAACACACACACACACACACACACACACACACACACACACACACACACACACACACACACACACATATTACTTTTATTTTCTTCTTCCTCTGTCTTCTTATTCCTCATCCTCTTTTCTTCCCCACTTTCTCCTCCTCCTCCTCCTCCTCCCTCTCCTCTCTCCTCCTCCCCCTCCTCCTCTTCTTCCGTGCATAATCCACTTCCACCACCACTATACCACCACCACCACCACCACCACCTGCTCTATCATCCACTACCACCTCCATCATGCTCTCTTCCTTCCACACCTCCATCCCCCTCCACCACTACCACCACCACCACTTATGCCTCTCTTCCACATAACCTCCCCCCTCCTCCCCCTCCTCTTCCTCCTCCTCCTCCTCTTTCCGCCCTCATAACAGCGCCCTCACCCGCTATCCATCTCCCGTGATCCCTGGGGCTTGCAGCAACACCCCGTCTCCCTCCCCCCCTTCTCCTCCCCTGACTTCGCCTAACCTGCTTTCCTCTCCCTCTCTCTTCTCTCTTCTTCCCTCTCTCTCTCTCTCTCTCTCTCTCTCTCTCTCACACTTGTTATAATAATGCTTTTAGTGGTATTATAATCTGTTATTGCTATTTATGCACTACACGTTGGGTCTTATGGTGTATCATTTTGTACAAACGTTAAAATCTAGGTCACGGGGAAGTTCTTGCGGGGAAATACTGTAATAATGAGAGTGGTTTTGACTGCACGGCGGCTGTTCACTAGAGATTCTTTTAACCATATAAAGGAATTGGTAAGAATAATTGATGCCGTAACCTTGAGGTGTTTTACTTTACACACACAACAAAACGAATCTTCCGCCTTTTGCTCAGACATGTTTCTTATCATTTGTTTACGTGGTTGAAGAAAAGGTGGACTGGAGGCTGGGAGAGGAAGGTTATGAGTCAAAAATGGAGAGGGTGAGATAATTCCTATTGTAACCTTGCTGACAACACAACAAAATGCATCTCTCTCTCTCTTGCTCTTCCTTCAGACATGTTTCTTCCTTTTCGTGGACTGAAAGAAGAAGAAGAAAACGAGTCAAGAAGAAGTGTGTGAGCTAATTCATGTCATCTTAACCTTGCTAACAACACAACAAAACGCATCTCTGTCTCTCTTGCTCTTCCTTCAGACATGTTTCTTCCTTTTTGTGGACTGGAAAAAGAAGAATACGAGTCAAGAAGAAGTGTGTGAGCTAATTCATGTCATCATAACCTTGCTAACAACACAACAAAACGCATCTCTGTCTCTCTTGCTCTTCCTTTAGACATGTTTCTTCCTTTTCGTGGACTGGAATAATAACAAAAATAATAGTCAAAAAGAAAGTGTGTGAGCTAATTCATGTCATCATAACCTTGCTAACAACACAACAAAACACATCTCTGTCTCTTTTGCATTTCCTTCAGGCATGTTTTTTCCTTTTCGTGGACTGGAAGAAGAAGAAAACAAGTCAAGAAGAAGTGTGTGAGCTAATTCATGTCATAACCTTGCTAACAACACAACAAAACGCATCTCTATCTCTCTTGCTCTTCCTTCAGACATGTTTCTTCCTTTTCGTGGACTGGAAGAAGAAGAAGAAAACGAGTCAAGAAGAAGTGTGTGAGCTAATTCATGTCATCTTAACCTTGCTAACAACACAACAAAACGCATCTCTATCTCTCTTGCTTTTCCTTCAGGCATGTTTTTTCCTTTTTGTGGACTGGAATAATAATAATAATAATAATAGTAAAAAAGAAAGTGTGTTAGTTAATTCATGTCATCTTAACCTTGCTAACAACACAACAAAACGCATTTCTGTCTCTCTTGCTTTTCCTTCAGGCATGTTTCTTCCTTTTTGTGGACTGGAAAAAGAAGAATACGAGTCACGAAGAAGTGTGTGAGCTAATTCATGTCATCATAACCTTGCTAACAACACAACAAAACGCATCTCTACCTCTCTTGCTTTTCCTTCAGGCATGTTTCTTCCTTTTCGTGGACTGGAAGAATAATAATAATACGAGTCAAAAAGAAAGCGTGAGCCAAGCGAATTTTAAAACTCCTCCGCGTGTGTGTGTGTGTGTGTGTGTGTGTGTGTGTGTGTGTCCATGACTGCACCGAGCTTGACTTTTTGCCTCCACCGCCGAGGAGAGAAACCAAAAGAAAGCCAGCGAGGAGGAGCCGAGAAATACAGAAATAAAGAACAGAAGAATATTATGGTAAGCTTAAGAATATAAAGGTAGGAAAGAAGGGAGGGAAGACTAGAAGAAGGAAGGGAAAGGAAGGGAAGGCTAACCAGAGAAGGAAGGAAAGGAAGAATAGCTGTAGAGATGATAAAAGGAGAAGAAAGAAGGGAAGGAGCCGAGGGTTAGCAAGGGGCGGAACACTCCTGGCGATACAAGGATTTTTAAGACACACACAGCAGACGATTTTATGAGTTTCGTTTTCTTGTTTACTTGCAACGAAATACATCACTTGAAACACCATAGGATCCAATACACTATAATACAAGGTTGAAGGGGGAGTTGACCACAAGGATGAATGGGGTTGAAAATAGCTCGGGTAGTAAATATTTAATCTGTCTCTGTCTGTCTGTCTGTCTGTATGGCCGTCAAGCTGGCTGTATCTATCTATCTATCTATCTATTTATCTATCTGTCTATCTCTATATATCTATCTCTATTTAGCTCTAACTATCTCTCTATATATTTTTGTCTTTTTTACAGGACAAGAACTACTTCGAGAAAAGACTTGCAGCTCCACACGAGAGAGAGAGAGAGAGAGAGAGAGAGAGAGAGAGAGAGAGAGAGAGAGAGAGAGAGAGAGAGAGAGAGAGAGAGAGAGAGAGAGAGAGAGAGAGAGAGAGAGAGAGAGAGAGAGAGAGAGAGAGAGAGAGAGAGAGAGAGAGAGAGAGAGAGAGAGAGAGAGAGAGAGAGAGAGAGAGAGAGAGAGAGAGAGAGAGAGAGAGAGAGAGAGAGAGAGAGAGAGAGAGAGAAGGCCAGGCAGACTAAAAAAATAAAATAAAAACACACACAGGCCGAAAGAAAAAAACATATATACAGTCTCCGTTTTCAAGCCGACACCGCGACCCACGAGCAGCGAAAAGCTTAAAACCGAGGAGAAAAGGAAGCCTGGAAAGATTTGTATACACCCAGGCACGCGATCCTTCACAGGCCTAGATGAACATTTTTTTAGCTCCACCCCAACCACGAACAAGAAGAACTAACGAGGAAAAAGAAAAGAGGAAGAAGAAATATAGAGTGAGGGAAGAAGATAGGATGGAAGAAAGGAAGGAAGGAAGGAAGGAACAGCGAGAATGAAAAGATAACTGGCGTAACTTTTCTTAACTCTAAACCAATTCAAGAACAAGAATCAAGAACAGGTAGAAAGGAGAAAGTTATAAATCGCGTAGCACAAAGTTTGACCTTGAAACATACGGAGAGAACGTGAGAAGGACGACAAACCAGAGAGATACGAAACCAGAGCGAAGTGAAAGCCGTTTTAGTGAACTTGTGAAAACGAAACCCTTAAGAATAAAAAAAAAGGTGGATGGTGGAAGAAAGGAAGGAAGGGAAGGGATGGGAAGAGGGAAGGAAGGAAGGAAACATGGAAACATGGACTAGCAGGCAGCAGAAAGCCTGTTGGCTCATTACTAGGCTGCCTGCGTTCAGTGATTCAATCAATCCGTTTGCCATAGGAGTGGCTTGCAGGGAAGGATTAAAGCACTTGTGTATCTACTCTTGGGAACGTTCAGTTCAATCCCGATGCAGCAAAGTGGCGATCACTGCGTTTCTTGAAGGAGTTGATGGTCTCTGCGCTAACCACTTCTGCAGGAAGGCTGTTCCAGTGGCGAACAACTCTATTCGAGAAATAACTCCTGCCGATGTCGGTATTGCATCGCCTTGCTTGAATTGTTTTTCCGTTGTTTCTTGTTCTTAGGTTGGTTTGTAGCGTGAAGAGTTTGGAGTGATCAACGTTGCTGAGCTTGTTCAGGTACTTAAAGACTTGTATCATGTCTCCCCGCAGGCGTCTCTTTTCCAACGTGAAGAGGTTGAGTCGCTCGAGTCGCTCTTCATAGGGGAAAGGGAGAGAGGAAGGAAGGAAGGAAGGAGGGAAGGAAAGGGAGAGGAAGCGAGGAAGGAGGGAAGAAAAATAGAGGAATAAAGAAAGGGAAAAGGATAGAAGGAAGGAAGGAGGGAGGGAAGGAAATAAGAAAGGAAGGAAGGAAGGAAGGGAAGGGAAGGGAAGGAAAGAGGGAAGGAAGGAAGGAAGAAAGGGAGAGAGGAAGGAAGGAAGGGAGAAAGGAATGAATGAATGAAGGAAGGAAGGAAGGAGGGAAGGAGGGAAGAGAAGGGAAGGGAGGAATAAAGAAAGGGAAAAGGATAGAAGGAAGGAAGGAGGGAGGGAAGGAAATAAAAAAGAAAGGAAGGAAGAAAGGTAGAAAGAAAGGGAGAGGGAGAGAAAGGAAAGAACGAAGGAATGAAAGAAGGGAGAATAAAAAAAAGAAAAGAAAGAAGTACAAAAGAAAAGGAAGGAGAGTGAAACGAAAAAAAAAAGAGAAGAAGAAAGAAAAAGAAACTAACAAAGAAACAAGCAGAAAGCACTGGTACAAATCCCTCCCTTCAGTGATACAAACGATGTCGTCAAAAGCTGAAAATACAAACACACAAAACTTTACTCCCACAATATTTCCTTCACACGTAAAGAACAAAAGCTCAGAAACAAAGAAAAAAATATACGACTTCCTATTTTTCATCACTTTACGAGAGCAGGGAAGGGAAGGGAAGGGAAGGGTAGGGATAGGAAGGGATGGGAAGGGATGGGATGGGAAGGGAAGGGAAGGAATGGACTGGGCAGGAAAGGGATGGGATGGGAAGGAAAGGGAAGGGAGGAGAAGGGAAGGGAAGGGAAGGGAAGGGAAGGAAAGGAAAGGAAAGGAAAGGGAAGGGAAGGGAAGGGATGGGATGGGAAGGGAAGGGAAGGGAAGGGAAGGAAAGGAAAGGAAAGGAAAGGAAGGAAGGTAGGGATGGGATGGAATGGGAAGGGGAAGTGAAGGGATGGGATGGGAAGGAAAGGGAAGGGAGGAGAAGGGAAGGGAAGGGAAGGGAAGGAAAGGAAAGGAAAGGGAAGGAAAGGGAAAGATTGAGATATGAGGGAAGGGATAGGAAGAGAAGAGAAGGGAAGAGAAGGGATAGGAAAGAAAGTGAAGGGAATGGAAGGTAAGGAAAGGGAGAGGAAGGCATGGGAAAGCGAGGTTGCGAAAGGAAAGGGAAGGAAAGGGAGAGAAAGAGAAGGAATGGGAAGGGTATACTAGAAGAAAGAAGGAATGGAAAAGAAAGGGAAGGAGAGGAATGAGAGAGCCAGAAAAGAAAACAAGATAAAGACGGGGAAGTAGACAAACATATGAAGAGGAAGGGAAAAGAGGAAATACAAAAATAAAAGAGGAATACAAAAGAAAATGGTAAAATATGGAGGGACTGAAAGAAAGGGGAAGAGCAAGGAAAACCATGATAAGGAAAGCGAACAAACATAACATAGAACAGAGAAAAAACAAAGGAAAGAAAAACACGAATGACAAACTAAATACGACAAGGACGGAAACTTACATAAAAGAAGAGGAAAGCGAAAAAGAAGTAGAGAGAAGCGAAGGGGAGGGAAGGAAATAGTAGAAAGAAAGAGTGGAGAGAAAAGGAAGGGATTAGAAAATGAAGACAGGAACAGAAACTTACATAAAAGGAAAGGAAAGCAAAAAAGAAGTAGAGAGGCGAAGGGAAGGAAGGAAATACTAGCAAATAAAACAGAATGGATGGAATAGAAAGAGATTAGAAAATGAAGACAAGAATAGAAACTCACATTAAAGAAGAGGAAAGCGAAAAAAAGTAGAGAAGCGAAGGTGAGGGAAGGAAATACTAGAAAAAAAGAATGGATACAATAGAAAGAGATTAGAAAATGAAGACAAGAACAGAAACTCACATAAAAGGAGAGAAAAGCAAAGAAGAAATGAAGGAAAGCGAAGAGAAGGAAGGAAATACTAGCAAATAAAAAAGAATGGAAAGAATAGAAAGAGATTAGAAAATGAAGACAAGAATAGAAACTCACATTAAAGAAGAGGAAAGCAAAAAAGAAATGAAGAAAAGCGAAGGGAAGGGAAGGAGATACTAGCAAATAAAACAGAATGGATGGAATAGAAAGAGATTAGAAAATGAAGACAAGAACGGGAACTCACATAAAAGGAGAGGAAAGCAAAGAAGAAATGAAGAAAAGCGAAAGGGAAGGGAAGGAGATACTAGAAAAAAAAGAGTGGATAGAATAGAAAGAGATTAGAAAATGAAGACAAGAACGGGAACTCACATAAAAGGAGAGGAAAGCAAAGAAGAAATGAAGAAAAGCGAAGAGGGAGAGAAGGAGATACTAGCAAATAAAAAAAGAATGGAAAGAATAGAAAGAGATTAGAAAATGAAGACAGGAATAGAAACTTACATAAAAGGAGAAGAAAGCAAAGGAGAAATGGAGAGAAGCGAAGGGAAGGGAAGGAGATACTAGAAAAAAAGAGTGGATAGAATAGAAAGAGATTAGAAAATGATGACAGAAATAGAAACTTACATAAAAGAAGAGGAAAGCGAAGAAAAAAATGCAGAGAATCGAACGGAAAGGAAGGAAATACTAGGAAAAAAAGAATGGAAAGAATAGGAAAAGGTTAGAAAATGAAGTTAAGTAAAGGGAGAACCATGATTAAGGACGCGAAAAACATGACGTAGGACACAGAATTTGAAAGCTGAAGCAACACAAACCTGAATGACGCAACCAATACACGACATAACCAGACACGCA
Source organism: Eriocheir sinensis (assembly GCF_024679095.1). Taxonomy (NCBI): domain Eukaryota; kingdom Metazoa; phylum Arthropoda; class Malacostraca; order Decapoda; family Varunidae; genus Eriocheir; species Eriocheir sinensis. Next base: position 17,708,096 of record NC_066536.1, read on the forward strand.
ATTTAAGAGGAAGACGAAAGGGAAAGGAAGACGTAACGTGAAATGGAGACGAAGGAGGGAAAAACAAAAAACAAGAATGACGAACTATATAAAACAACAAACGGGAAACTTACATAAAAAGGAGAGAAAAGCGAAGGAAAAGCGAGAGAAACGGACACATTCACAGAAAGAGATGAGAATGGGAGAGAGAGAGAGAGAGAGCTCGGAGAGAGAGAGAGAGAGAGAGAGAGAGAGAGAGAGAGAGAGAGAGAGAGAGAGAGAAGAGAGAGGAAGAGAGCGAGAGAGAGAGAGAGAGAGAGAGAGAGAGAGAGAGAGAATGGAAGGGGAAAGGTTGGGAATGAAAGGAAGGAAAGGACAAGGATAGCATAAGGAAAGAGAGAGAAAGAGTATGTCAGTGTGTGTGTGTGTGTGTGTGTGTGTGTGTGTGTGTGTGTGTGTGTGTGAAGGTGTTGAGTTGCTTGGTTCTCCTTTGCTCCGCCGCACGTGCCCTGAATGCTGAGAGAGGGACACACACACACACACACACACACACACACACACACACACACACACACACACACAGAGGGGGACAGGTAAAGGTGCATTGCTATGGATGTGGGGAAGGAAGGGGAGGTGAAGGGGGGCAGAGAAGGACGTGGAAGAAAGAAAGACAGGAAAGAAAGAAAGAAAGAAAAGAAAGAAAAAAAAGGGAGGGGGTATGTGAGGGGGGCGTGAAGAAGGGGTGTGTGAAGAAGGGGATGTGTGAAGGGGGTAGGTGTGAAGAAGGGGAAGAGAAGGAAGGATAAAGAAGGAGATGGAGAAGGGGAAGAGAAGTGAAGAAGGGGACGTGAGGGGTGTTTGTGAAGGGGTAAAGGGGAGAGGGGATGAGAAGAAGAAGAAGAAGAAGAAGAAGAAGAAGAGAAAGAACAGCCATTCCCTCAAGACAAATTAAATAACAGAAACAATAACACGAAATAACAATAAAAATAAAAATAAATAACAGAAATAACAAAAGAAATAAAAAATAACATAAAACAAAAGACGAATAGATTATTAGTTCCTCTTTCTGCCGCTAGAGGGAAAGAGGAGAAGGAGGAGGAGGAAGAGGGAGGGAGGGAGGGGGGGATAGGGGGAAAAGAGAGAGAGAGAGAGAGAGAGAGAGAGAGAGAGAGAGAGAGAGAGAGAGAGAGAGAGAGAGTGAGAGAGAGAGAGAGAGAGAGAGAGAGAGAGAGAGAGAATGGGCGGCACTCTATCCCTCGCTAAATAAAGAGAAATGGCAAGCGAACGGCAACAAGACTTTGGGAAACGCCGAATGTTGCTGTGCGTCGATCTTCTTTTGTTTCCTCCTTCTTCTTCTTTTTTCTTTCTCCTCTTCCTCCTCTTCTTCTTCCTCCTCCTCCTCCTCTTCTTCTTCTCTTTCTTTCTCTTACTTATTTTTCATCAGCTTTATAATTTTTTTTCTTTTTAATATTATTTTTTTCATCTCTTCTTCTTGTTCTCTCTCTCTCTTCTTTTTTTCTTTTCTTCCCTCCATCATTCCCTCCTCTCTCCCTCTCTATCTATTTATCTTTATCTATCCATCAATTTATCTTACTAACTAACTAACTAAGTAACTAACCATCCATATCTCTATCAATCAATCTGTCTTTCTATCTATATCGCTCTCACTCTCACCCTTTAAGCGTCCCACATACACAGAGTTCCCACGCCGAGGCTGCGCGGGAGGAAAACAGGAAAAAGATCTCAAGGGTCGGGGGGGTCGGAGGAGGAGACCCAACAGCGGCGTCCGGCAGCAGGTGGCGGGAGGCTCGGCTCTTAAGTTTTAAAAGCGGTACTGGGGACGAGACGGTGAGGGAAGGAGGGAAGGAAGAGACGGGAAAGATGGGAGGTTTTGGGGTAAGAACATAAGAACATAAGAACGCAGGAGTCTGCAAGAGGCCGGTAGGCCTGTACGAGGCAGCTCCTTTGACCCTAAGCTCCCGTGTATCTAACCCCACCTAATATCGCTGTCCATGAATTTATCTAGTCTATTTTTGAATGTGACAATTGTATTGGCACTCACCACATGACTGCTAAGCCTATTCCACTCATCCACCACCCTGTTAGTAAACCAATTTTTGCCTATGTCCCTGTTGAGTCTGAATTTATCCAGTTTAAACCCGTTACTTCGTGTCCTACCCGGTTCTCTCACCAACAAAACCTTATGAATGTCTCCCTTATTAAAGCCCTTCATCCATTTATAAACCTCGATCATGTCTCCACGCACCCTTCGCCTTTCTAGAGAATGCAAGTTTAACTGTTTGAGTCTTTCCTCGTATGGCAAGTTTCTCAACCCCTGAATCATCTTAGTCATCCTCCTCTGCACCGATTCTAACATTTTGATATCCATTCTATAGTAGGGTGACCAGAACTGAACCGCATAGTCAAGATGAGGTCTAACTAATGCTAAATATAGTTTGAGGAAGACTTCAGGCTTCTGTTGCTTACGCTCCTTGAAATAAATCCCAGTACCCTATTAGCTCGATTTCTAGCTTGAATGCATTGTGCCCTTGGACGGAGATCAGAGTTCACTAAGACCCCTAAATCCTCTCGCACCCAGACCTACTTATGAGAGTGTCATTTAAGCAATAGTTATGTGAGGGTTGTTCCTACCACACTCAGAATACTGCACTTCCTACATTGAACTCCATCTGCCATTTATCCGCCCAGTCATATAATCTGTTGAGTTCACCTTGGAGAATACTAGCGTCCTGATCCGACTCAATTACTCTACCGATCTTGGTATCATCTGCAAATTTACTAACATCACTACTAATTCCTGTGTCTAAGTCATTGATATAAATAATAAACAAAAGTGGACCTAATACTGAACCTTGTGGGACCCCACTGTAACACATCCCCAGTCAGATCTTTACCATTGATTTGCACTCTTTGCTTCCTATTGCTAAGCCACGCCTTGACCCAGTTCAAAACTTTACCCTCTACTCCGTGAGCCTGTAATTTAAGCAACAGTCGTTGGTGAGGAACTTTGTCAAACGCTTTACTAAAATCAAGATAGATTACATCATAATTTTCATCTCTGTCAACCGCCTCAAATACTTTATTGTAGAAGGACAAGAGATTGGTGAGGCATGACCTACCTTTGTGAACCCATGCTGCGAGTCGTGAATTAAGCTATGTTTCTAAATGCTCCTGAATGTTCCTGGCTATTATGGACTCCAGCATCTTCCCTATAACCGATGTTAATAATTGGGCGATAGTTTGAAGCAACTGACCTGTCCCCTTTTTAAAAATCGGCGTCACATTAGCTACTTTCCATAGGCTCGGCACATAGTTAGTATTTACCGACATCTTAAAGATGTCGGTTAGTGGGTCACTGATTATATCGCCTAGCTCCTTTAATACCCTCGAAATATCCTGTCAGGACCTGGCGACTTGTTCTTCTTAAGCTTATCTATCTCATCCTGAACTATTTGCCTGGTAATGATTATATCCCTCAATTTATCGCCATCCCCGCCCTCGTACACCTGAACTCTTTCCGGTATAGTCGTTCGATCCTCCTGTGTGAATACTGAAAGGAAGTAGTCGTTCAACAATGTGCTCATATTTTCGTAATTTTCTACTAGCTCCCCTGTGTTTGTTTTCAGCGGTCCAATTTTCTCCCGTGTTTTTGTTCTATACATCTGAAAGAAGCCCTTCGGATTACTTTTCGCCTCATTTGCTACTTTGATCTCATAGTTCTTTTTTGCTATCCTGGTGTTTTTCTTAACTAATCTAGATAGTTCGACGTACCGGCCCCTGAGATGTGTTTCCCCATTCTTTATTTTCTGATAAATTCCCTTCTTTAACCCAATCTCGTGTTTTAGTCCACGAGTCATCCACTTAGGATCATTGTTTTCTTTTCTAAGTGTTCGCTGTGGTATATGCTGTTCTTGCCCCTCTACTATTACTCTAACTAAATTATTGTAAGACATTTCTACCTGGTTCTCCTGGCTCTCCAATCCGCAGTTCTGGCCCTCATGAATCCCTAAATTATCCCAGTTTACCCCTTCAAGATGTCTTCGAAGCCCCTCGTAGTTTGCTCTTCTAAAATCTGGCACTAACACTGGGTTTGGTTCGCGGGTTACCGCCCAGTCTAGTAGAGGAAGAGAAGGCGAGGAAAGGGATGGTATGGGAAGGGACGGGAAGGGAAGGGATGGGAATTGAAGGGACGGAAAGGGATGGGAAAGGAAGGATAACCAAAAGACCCATAATGGTGATGATGCTTTGCGGGGAGAGAGAGAGTGTAAGGGAGAGAAAGAGGAGGAGAGTGAGGGAGAGAAGAGCGGAGAGAGGGAAGAAGGGGAAGGGAGGAAAAAAGAGAGGTAGGGGGCTTAGTGGATAAAGGGAGAGAGAAAGAGAGAATAATATTTTGCCTGTATGTATTGCGAGAGAGAGAGAGAGAGAGAGAGAGAGAGAGAGAGAGAGAGAGAGAGAGAGAGAGAGAGAGAGAGAGAGAGAGAGAGAGAGAGAGAGAGAGAGAGAGAGAGAGAGAGAGAGAGAGAGAGAGAGAGATATTGCCAATATTATATAACCTGGACGCCACACACACACACACACACACACACACACACGGAACAGCCAGAAGCCACATAATTTATACAGCGTGGAAGTTATTTTTCATGGCCTGCGGGTGGGTGTCAGCGGCCGGCAGATTGATGGACAGAACAGAGTGGAAATAACATCAAATATATACGCATAGTAGCTGTGGTTGTAGTGGTGAAGATGGACAGTACTCGAGGCTGTACGCTATACTGAACGCTTAACCTCTGACCTTGCTATCGTTTCTGAATGTGGAAGAAGAAACTTGGCAGAACGCTTAACCTCTGACCTTGCTATAATTTCTGAACGGGGAAGAAGAAACTTGGCAGAACGCTTAACCTCTGACCTTGCTATTGTTTCTGAATGTGGAAGAAGAAACTTGGCAGAACGCTTAACCTCTGACCTTGCTATTGTTTCTGAATGTGGAAGAAGAAACTTGGCAGAACGCTTAACCTCTGACCTTGCTATTGTTTCTGTATGTGAAGAAACTTGGCAGCTGACCTTGCTATCGTTTCTGAATGTGGAAGAAGAAACTTGGCAGAACGCTTAACCTCTGACCTTGCTATTGTTTCTGAATGTGGAAGAAGAAACTTGGCAGAACGCTTAACCTCTGACCTTGCTATTGTTTCTGAATGTGGAAGAAGAAACTTGGCAGAACGCTTAACCCCTGACCTTGCTATCGTTTCTGAATGTGGAAGAAGAAACTTGGCAGAACGCTTAACCTCTGACCTTGCTATAATGTCTGAATGCGGAAGAAGAAACTGGGTGTCCTTTAACGCCTCAAAAACTCAATTTCTCCACCTGATATCTCGATGCAATCTTTCTCATCCATTTCAAGGTCTTCGGTAACACTCAGCTGTCTCCCTCTTCTACACTAAACATTCTTGGTCTGTCTCTAACTCAAAATCTCAACTGGACACGTCATTCTCAGGTGGGTATTCTTTCAGACGCTTCCGCCTCTCACATCAATTATTTCCAAAGGCTAAAAAGGAGATCAGTCGGGTTGTAATGAGTGTGTTTTTTAGGTTCCTGGTACAGAAGGAGGGTCAAACTACCACCAGGGTCATTAAACTACTGCTGGAAATGCCCAAAACTCCTACGAAAACCGTGTCAAATATGTCTAAAAATATGGCCCTGTCTCTTGGTAAATTAGCTTCCTCGAGGTCGGGCGTTCGGTATCATTTCTACCAGTTAATTCTTTTCTCCCCCTCCCAAACGCTAACCATATACAAGGGTCTCGCTCGCCCCTGGATAGAGTATGCATTCCGTGCGTGGGGGAGTTCCACACACTCACACTCACACTCACACACACACACACACACACACACACACACACACACACAGCTCCAGTCAACGGCTCATCAGCTCCCCTCCTCTTACTGACAGTCTCCTACCTCTTAAATTCTACGGCAATGTTGTCTCCCATTCCATTTATTTTTGTAGGTAGTAGTTGTAGTAGTAGTGGCAGTAGTAGTAGTAGTAGTAGTAGTAGTAGTAGGAGGAGGAGGAGGAGGAAGATGAGGAGGAGTAGGAGGTGGAGGAGGAGGATGTTAGCGACAGAGGATTTTGGGATCGTGGACAGAGGGCGTATTCTGACATAAGAATCTAGAAACATAGCATCAGTATTAGAATTAGCATTAGTATTAGTAGAAGAAGCACTCGTAACGAAATCATCATTCAGCCATATCGAAAAACTTATATATCAAAACTGACACACTGAAAAAAATATCCATACATATATACACCAACAAATATATAAACAAACAAAAACAGACACCAACACACACACACACACTACATATACAGCCTTCGAGGAAATATATTTTCAAACGCACCAAAACCAACTGAACGAAATAAATACCAAACACAATCTTGGGTCGGGAGGGGAAACGGAGGGAGAGAGGAGGGGAGGGAAGAGGGAGGGAGAGGGAGGAGGGAGGGAGATGGAAGAGATGGAGAAGGTTAGAGGTGGACGAGGAATGAGAGAAAGCAATAAAGGGGTGGAAAGAGAGAGAGGGAGGGAAGGGAGGGAAGGGGAGTGAAGGATAACATGGCTGAGCGTGGGAGGAAAGGAGGAGGAGGAGGAGGAGGAGGAGGAGGTTAAAGGGAAGGCACAGTGGAATGATGAAAGGTCGACGAGTCCCTCCATTCTCTCCCTTCCTTTACCTCCATTTTACCTCCATCTTCCTTTTCTCATCCCTTTCTTCCCTCTCCCTCTTCCTCTCTTCTCTGCCTCCTCCTCCCTTCCCTTTCTCTCTTTCTCTTCCCATTCTCTTTTTCTCATCTCCACGCTTCATTTTCACTTTTCCATCTCCTCTTCTTCCTCTCTGCCTCCTCTCCCTTCCCAGGTCACCCTCCCTTACCTTCCCTTACTCCCCTTGCAGCCCTCCAAACCTCACCCTCTCCCCCCCTGCAGTCCCTCTATCCTTCTCAAATCGGCCGTAAGATACCGTTCACCAGCCTCGTCCGAGAACAAATATTTCACAAGGCTTACGTGGGAGCTGTGGGCATTTCCAGGGGTAGTTCTATGACCCTTCTAGTAGTCCGACCCATCTTCTGTACCATGAACCTAAAGAAGCACTCATGAGAACCCGATTGATCTTCTTTTTGGCCTTTGGAAATAGTTGATGTGAGAGGTTGAAGGAAGGGTCTGAGGATACCGACGTTAGACTCTTGGCCAACTCCTTCGCTCTCCTCCTCCTCCTCCTCCACCTGACCTGACCTAACCCGCTTACAGGTTAATAGAGACACCTGGACGCACCTGGGACTGGTATGATACGCGTTTGGAACATAATATCACCGTTTTCTTGTGGTTATGTTTCTTTTCCACTCTCTCATGCTTTCTCCTTCTCTCTCTCTCTCTACACCTTTCGTCTGCCTATCTATCTATCTATCTACCTGTGTTTAGTCTCTGATACGTTAACTGACACATCTGAAGGTGTTAAAAAGATGTAATAGCGTTTAATAGTTTTTTTTTGCACTTGCATTTGACGAATTCGAATCTGACGAGTGCTTTTTTGGGGGGTAACCCTCTCCCTTCCCTTCTTTCTCCTTTCTCCTCTCCTTTCCTCTCCTCGTTTCTTTCCTTCCTTTTCCTTCATCCTTCCTTGTCTATTCTCCATTCCTCCCTTCTCCTCCTCCCTTTCCTTCCTCTCCCTCCTTAATCTTTTCCTCTTCCTCTTCCTCTTCCTCTTTCTCTTACTGCCCTAATCTTTCTGTTTTTCCTCTATTTCTTTTCAGTATATCTTTTCTTTTTATCTCTGTTATTTTCCTTCTTTTCCTTCTCTTCTTCGTCTCTTCATCCCTTCTTTTGCTCTCCTCATTTCAACTTTCTTTCCTCCTCCTCCTCCTTTTCACCCACCTAACCCCCCCCCCCCCCCCACACACACACACACACTCTTTGACATTAACTTGTTTACTATTGTTGTTATTTATTCAGAGTCGACGAAACCGTTTCCTTTCTTGGCCCCGTATAAATATTAATGACGTCCTTAATACCCCGCCCCGCCCCGCCCCGTCCCCATCCCGTCCCCGTCCCGTTCCGTCCCGTTCCACTCCGTTTCCGTCCCGATCCTCCCCGACCTCCACCCACTTGCCCCAATCCTCTCAAGTCTTCCACCGTCCGCCCTTCGTCTTCCACCACAACCACCTCCTCCTCCTCCTCCTCCTCCTCCTGCCGTAAGCTCTCCCCTCCTTCTTGCCTTCCTTCCTTCCTTCCTCCGTCCATTTCCAATCTCCTTCATCTTCCTCCTCCTCCCCCTCCTCCTCCTCCTCGTCCTATTTTCCATTAAAAGGTCACCAGTCAGGGCTTGGAGAAGGAAGGGGAAAGGGGAGGGAAGGAGGAGGAGGAGGAGGAGGAGGAGGAGGAGAGAAGCTTTTCCATCACGGAGGAGGAGAGAGGGGAGGCAAACAGGCTTAATGGAGGGAGAGAGAGAGGGAGAGAAAGAGGGAGAGAGATAAGGATGTGAGGAGAGAGAGAGAGAGAGAGAGAGAAAGGTTAATGAGGGAAGGGTTGAGTAACATTCCTTCACGCGATTCATTAAGCACACTTGACATTCTCTCTCTCTCTGCCTCTCCATCTATCTATCTGTCTATCTATCTATCTAATTACACACACACACACACACACACACACACACACACACACACACACACACACACACACACAAACACACACACACACACACACACACACACACAGTCAAGTCCATCATTACAACACTAAAAATAAAATAAATCTGCAATGTTGGAGCAAAAGAAAGAGAAGGAGGAGGAGGAGGAGGAGGAGGAGGAGGAGGAGGAGGAGAACTTGAAAAAAAAAAAAAAAAAAAAAAAAACCCCGGTCTCAGGAAGCTAATTGGGTCTTTACGAGGTTGTACACACACTAGTGGTTTGAAATGCTCCATATTTACTATCCACTTTTCTTCCCTTCTACACAGTCACCATCCCCCTATTCTTATCTTCCTATTCTTCCTTTTTCTTTTCCTTCCCTTCCCTATCTCCTTTCCTCTCCCTCGTTTTCTTCCTTCCTTTCCTTCTTCTTCTCTCCCTTCCGTCTTTACTTCTCCATTTTCCTTCCCTTTCCTGCTCTCCCTCTCTCTTTTCCTTTCATCCTCTCTCTCCCTCTCTTCCCCTCTCTCTCTTCCTTATCTTTCATTCTCTAATTCTTCCTCTCTTCGTCTCTCTCTCTCTCTCTCTCTCTCTCTCTCTCTCTCTCTCTCTCTCTCTCTCTCTCTCTCTCTCTCTCTTTCTTTTCCTTCTTTCCTTTCTCTTTCTTCCCTTCCATTTCTCTTCTCTCTTTTTCTTTCTCCTCTTCCTCCTCTTTTTTTCTTTCCCCTCCTCCTCCTCCTCCTCCTCCTCCTCCTCCTCCTCTTTCTCTCCCTCTCCCCTCATATTTCTCTTCTCTCTCTCTCTCTCTCTCTCTCTCTCTCTCTCTCTCTCTCTCTCTCGTCCCAATACTGTACCACACTATATCACACGTTACCCCTCTCTCTCTCTCTCTCTCTCTCTCTCTCTCTCTTCCCTTCTTCATCCCTCTTCCTCCTTTCCTCCCCTTCCTTCTCTCCCTTCTTCCCTTTCCTTCTCTTTTCTTGTCCCTTCTCTCCCTTCTTTCCTTCCCTGTCTCCCTTCCTCCCTACCCCTCTCCTTTTCTCTCCCTTTTCCTCCTCTCCCTCTTTTTTCCTCCTCCCCCTTCTCTCGCTCTCCCATCTCCCTTCACCTCCTCCCCTTCCCTCCTCATTTCTTCTCCCCTCCTCTCTCCCTCCCTCCCTCCCTCCTTCCCTGCCGCGAGTGTCGATAGCAGGGAAATGAACGTCGATGGGCCACGCCTCTGCTGTCCGCTGGCGCTTAATTTACGTGTGTGTGTGTGTGTGTGTGTGTGTGTGTGTGTGTGTGTGTGTGTGTGTGTGTGTGTGTTTTATGGGCATGTTTGTTGTGGTGGTTGTTTGTCACCCGTTTCCTTCTTCTTCCTCCTCCTCCTCCTCCTCCACTACTACTAGTAATAGGTCCACTAAAATCCACTTACTAGCTTATATACCACTAGCTGTTTTATCACACTCCTCCTCCTCCTCCTCCTCCTATTTCTTCTTGTTCTTGTTCTCGTTCTTCTAACTTTTACTTGTTCTTCTTTTTCTTCTCTTTCTTCTTCCCTTCTTCCTCAACCTCTTCTTCTTCCTCCTCCTCCTCCTCCTCCTCCTCCTCCTCCTCTTCTTTCTCCTCTTCCTCAACCACCACCACCACCACCACTCTATTCAGGCTTATCATCTCTTTTTCAGCTTAGTGGAATTATTATATATATTTATTTACTGAGCACTTTTATTACAAAAGAGGGAGAGGAAGGAAATTAATCTCATGTAAACACACACACACACACACACACACACACACACACACACACACACACACACACACTAGGGTTATTGTTAAATGAACCTCTGATGGTTGGCCGATGAAAGACTCCTTGATGAGAAAGAGGGAGGTACGGTAAGGAGGAGGAGGAGGAGGAGGAGGAGGAGAGACAGAAACATGAAGAGCAGGAAAGGAAGGAGAATGAAGGAAACAAACGAGGGAGATGAGAGAAAAGAAAGAAAAAGACGAAAGAGGGGACGGAGAGAGAATGTGAGTGATTGAGTGACCGAAAAAGAGAGAAAGAGAGAGAGGAAGAGGAGTTAGTGGGAGGGAGAGAGAGGAAGGGAAGGGTGGGAGAGGGAAGGGGAGGTGTCTAGTGGGAGGGAGAAAGGATGACGGAGAGATATGGTAGGAGAAGGAGGAGGAGGAGAGGAAAAGGTGAAGGGAAGTGAAGGAATAATGGGAAGGGAAGAGAGGATAGGGGAACGAACAGCGGAGAAGGGGGAGAAAAGGGAAAGGAATGGAGAGAGGGGAAAGGGCAGAGGAAGGAATAGTGTGAAGGGAAGGGAGGATAGGGGAAGGAATGGTGGAAGGGGAAGAGAAAGAATAGAGAAAGGATTGGTGGGAAGGGAAGGGTATGGAGAGAGGTATGGTAGGGAGAGGGAGAAGAAGGAGGAGGTTCTAATCGCAAGTGAATAGACAGATGATAGACGGCTAATGTGGAAGAAGGGGATGAAAAATAGACAGAGGATAGTTACACTTTCACAAGCGATATTAATGTTAGCGTAGAAGTTACCTGTGCGATGGATGAACCAGTGTGCGCCGGCAGTGTGCTCTTACCTGAAAAAAGAAAAAAAAAGTAAATAAATAAGAGCTGTTGTAGTCTGACGGACCAAAAAAATAGAAAAAAACGTTGAAAAAAAAGAAGAAAAAAACAGAAAAAATAGAAACATTGAAAAAATAATAATAATGAACAGCTCCTGACGGGTATAAAAGGAGTAAAAAAAAATATGAAATAAGATAATGAACAGCTCTGGAACTTGACGGATTACGAGAGAACAGAAAAGCTAGAATAAAATAATGAACAACTCTGGAAATTGACGGATTATGAGAGAATAGAAAACCTTGAAAAAGATAACGAACAGCTCTTGAAATTGACGGATCACGAGAGAATAGAAAACCTTGAAAAAGATAACGAACAGCTCTTGAAATTGACGGATCACGAGAGAATAGAAAACCTTGAAAAAGATAACGAACAGCTCTTGAAATTGACGGATCACGAGAGAATAGAAAACCTTGAAAAAGATAACGAACAGCTCTTGAAATTGACGGATCACGAGACGACAGAAAACCTTGAAAAAGATAACGAACAGCTCTTGAAATTGACGGATCACGAGAGAATAGAAAACCTTGAAAAAGATAACGAACAGCTCTTGAAATTGACGGATCACGAGACGACAGAAAACCTTGAAAAAGATAACGAACAGCTCTTGAAATTGACGGATCACGAGAGAATAGAAAACCTTGAAAAAGATAACGAACAGCTCTTGAAATTGACGGATCACGAGAGAATAGAAAACCTTGAAAAAGATAACGAACAGCTCTTGACATTGACGGATCACGAGAGAATAGAAAACCTTGAAAAAGATAACGAACAGCTCTTGACATTGACGGATCACGAGAGAATAGAAAACCTTGAAAAAGATAACGAACAGCTCTTGAAATTGACGGATCACGAGACGACAGAAAACCTTGAAAAAGATAACGAACAGCTCTTGAAATTGACGGATCACGAGACGACAGAAAACCTTGAAAAAGATAACGAACAGCTCTGGAAATTGACGGATCACGAGACGACAGAAAACCTTGAAAAAGATAACGAACAGCTCTTGACATTGACGGATCACGAGACGACAGAAAACCTTGAAAAAGATAACGAACAGCTCTGGAAATTGACGGATCACGAGACGACAGAAAACCAAAAATTAAACAATGACCAGCTCTTAAAATTCACGGTTCACGAGAGGAGGCGATCAGCTGACACCAAGACGCAGCCTCACCCTTGCATCGGCAGCGAGCGCCTTTACTGTTTGTTTCCTCTTTTAATAATAGTAGCACAGTCCCCTTTAGTGGCTGGAGAGTAAGTTGATCCTCGCTAAGACTCAAACGCTGGACCCTGCCATGTCGAGTTTACTAGGGCGTGACAATGTGCTTCTAGTGAGTGTGTGAGTGGAGTGTAGGAGGCAGGCGAGGCGAGGGTGGGCGGGGCTTGACAAATTAATACGACAGTTCGGAATTATGCTGCCCGGGTCGTGATGTCCCTCGTCCCGGCCTAACTTACAGTGACCTTCCACTTTCCGCTTTGGATATACAAAATAATATGTATGCAAATGGTGTGTTGTATCACGCCTGTAAATCGTATTAAGGGCGCCCTTTGAGTTCCTTCGCAGCGTCTCATCCCGTCGCAGCCGCTCTCTGACTCGTCTTTTCCCTCGCCCTCTCTTCCCTTCCCTCCACCAAGCCTTTCGTAGCTAACAAAAGGGGGCTTTATGGCCCTCTCCGGGAGTCGTCCTCAGCTCAGCACGACCCTTGGATCTCCTTCCCCATGCTCAGACGACCCGCTGTTTCTCGCTCGCTCCTCTCCCGAAGGTTATTCCAGCCCAGGGAAGGAAGAGGAAAAACCGAGACTTCAGAACCGTTTCCCTCCAAGCGATCACCTCGGTCCTTATGTTTCCTATGTTCAGGGGTCATTTCTCTGTACTTAAGCAAATCCTTCATTCCTTCACTAGCCTAACTTCTCTCTCCCTCTATATGTATTTCCCCGCCTAGCAAATCTTTCATTCCTTCACTAGCCTAGCTTCTCTCTCCCTCTATATGTATTTCCCCGCCTAGCAAATCTTTCATTCCTTCACTAGCCTAACTTCTCTCTCCCTCTATATGTATTTCCCCGCCTAGCAAATCCTTCATTCCTTCACTAGCCTAACTTTTCTCTCCCTCTATATATATTTCCCCGCCTAGCAAAGCCATCAGTCACGCTTGTAAATACTAAGGACTGGATAGTAGAGAGGGACTAGATACGGACACTAGATACGAATTTCATGTTTTGCACCGCCTTCCTAATCCCTCCTTCATTCCGTTTACCGTTGATGAGGTTTCAGGCCCCGCTCCACTAACCTCCTTCCCATTCCTGTCATTCCTGCCTAAGAATTTCTCCGCCTAGCAAAGCCTTCAATCACGCGTCTAAACACTTCATATGGACTCAACATTGCATACCGTACCGCCTTTCTCAGCCCCCCTCGTCCCTTTCCTTCACTCCTTTTCCCTTATCTAAAATGACCAGCCATCGACTTGCCTGGACCATCATCGGCTTGCCTTCAACCTTGTTCCCAGCGTCCCTCAACTTAACATAATGAGATGGACCCTTCCTTCCCCGCAGGCTTTCCTTCCTCCCTCGCTCCCTCGGGCCGCCCAAAAGACACGCCGCAATTAATGGTTTTCTAATAACGGAGGCGAGAATATTAATTTTCACGGCGGGCGAGAGATATGAAGCCCCCCCTCCACCCACCCCCCCATCCCCCCATTCCGCGCTAGGCCATCCAAGCATGCATTCGTGTTTCCCGCCGCCGCTAGAAAAGGGGTGCAAGGGGGGGGGGGGGGGGGGGGGTGGAGACAGTATATAAGACGTGTTTGTTTATAATTTTCTTTCTTTCTTTCTTTATTTATTTATTTCATTTTTATTTCTTGATTTTTTTTTATTTATTTATTATTTTTTTTTTTGTGTGTGTGTGTTGAGTGAGTAATATGAAGAGCAAAGGTAAGGTTATATAAGAGAAGTACACACACACACACTCTCTCTCTCTCTCTCTCTCTCTCTCTCTCTCTCCATTAGTCAGCCACGCAAGGGGGGGGGAGTCACTATGAGCGTCTTGGCGTAACAGCTGAGTCACCGTCATGCAGTCGCTTCGTCAGGATGAGTAATGGACGAGTTAACTCCACGGACTACCTTATTGACGAGAGCGGTGATGACGATGCTGAAGTTTGTTGTGTCTCATTGCGAATATCCTTGCCTGACCCTCGTGTTTGGCGCTGAGGAATCACGGGCGAGTGTTGAGTTAATAATCCTACTCATTAACATTTCACTGACTCTCGCCCTGCATGATGGATGAGGAGTATTCCGTGTGTCTGCATGTGAGGCGTCCCTGCATGCGTGAGTGTTCCTCCTGCATGAGTTATGTGGTGCACTCAAGGTTCGTGCATGAGTCTGTTTGTGAGGTGTGCCATTAGTCCGGCATGTAAGGGAAGGGATGGGTCTCAATCCTGACCACTTACTACAGGGTCGAGGGAAGCACGCAGCAACTAGGGTTATCACTAAACGAAGCGCAATGTTCGTAATTTGAGCTTTCGCCATTGTAAAAAGAGAGGAATTATGTTATTGAAGGAAGTGAGGGAAGGAATGAGCATCAATCCTGACCACTTACTATATACAGGGTCGAGGGAAGCACGCAGCAACTAGGGTCATCACTAAACGAAGCGCAATATTCGTAATGTGAGCTTTCGCCATTGTAAAAAGAGAGGAATTAGGTTATTGAAGGAAGTGAGGGAAGGGATGCGCCTCATTCCTTATCACTAATTACAGGGTCGAGGGAAGCACGCAGCAACAAGGGTCATCACTAAACGAAGCGCAATATTCATAACTTGAGCTTTCGCCATTGTAAAAAGAGAGGAATTAGGTTATTGAAGGAATGAAAAAGGAATAAGAAAGACGGTACACTACGTTTAATCATTATATTATTTACGACTACGAATCTTCACTACATCCCAGACCTTCACAACCCGAAATAATATAATAGTAGTAAGGGATTTTAGAACTGATCATCCCTCTCTCTTTCTCTGTCTGTCTCTCCCTCTATCTGTCTTCTTCATTCCATACCTAAAACGTTCGCAACAAGAGTCTTCCCTGAACGAAGCAAGACGTTCATAACCTGAGCCTGGCTGAACGTATAAGTCGCCGGCAGGGAATCGAACCCCAAACACTGACCACCGGAAGGACGGCAGACGAACGCTCACCCCAGCCTAGCTAAACACACAAGTTGCCGGCCGGATTCGAACCAGGGTTGCCAGATTATCGTATTCACCACAGTGTATTCATCCTTTTTAAGCCTCAAACTCTCGTACCTACACAAATGACGATAGAAAATTGAAGTTAGCGTTAAAACTCCTATTTATTGATGTTTCCATGTGCTTTTTTGCTATAGTCATTAGCTACGACAATACAATGCGATGAGTACGATAATTTGGAAACGCTGATTCGAACCCTGAGCACATCATAAGTCGCTAACACTGACCAAAACCACCGATACTACTACTACTACCACTAACTACTATTACTACCATTACTACTTCTGGCCAAGGAAAGAAGGGCGCCGGACGGATACCACCCCCTCCCGCCTGGCTAAACCCTCAAGTCGTCTGCCGGGACTCGAACCCTAAGAGCATCATCAGTCAGAGGCAGCCGGCACTTCATCACGGCAAGAGTGCCCGCGGAAAGTGAGTGATGGAAATGAAAACAGCCCGCAGCCCCGCCGGGAGTGGCCGCGCGGGGGCTGCTGGATATTAAACACCAAGAATAGTGCCTCGGGGGCGGTGCGTGGGCCGGCTGCGTCACTTGGGGGGGCGGGGGAGGCCAGGAGGGAAGGAAGATCAGTTAGAAAGAAGGCAGAGGCCACGACAAGCAAATCAAACACCAGGAATAGTGCCTCGAGGGCGGTGCGTGGGCCGGCGGTATAACTTGATAGAAAGATAAATAGATAGATGATGCGATGAAAGAGGAGCAGGAGCAGGAGAAGGATGAAAGGAAGGAGAAGGAAAGAAATGAAGAGACAGCAATGGAAAGAGAGAGAAACAAAGAATATAGGAAAGGAAGATCCATTAGAAGGAATGCAGCGTTCACGACACGAGTCTGTTTCTCAGGATGATTTTCTCCTCCACTGCCTTCACCTCTGTCCTTTTCCTCAATTTCACCCCCCCCCCCCCCCGGCCTTCATCTTCTCCTTTTCCTGCACATTATAATATCATTCACATTTCTTTTGCTTTTCTCTTCCGTTCTTATGTTCCCAAAAGGTGTTCCTATGGATGATTTTCTTCTCCACTATCATTTTCCTCATTCCCCCCCCCCTCCGGCCTTCATCTTTCCCTTTTCCTCCTCATTATAAAATCATTCACATTTCTTTTGCTTTCCCAGCCGTTCTTATGTTCCCAAAGGGTCTTTCTAAGGATGATTTTCTTCTCCACTATCATTTTCCTCATTCCCCCCCCCCCCCCCCCCTCCGGCCTTCATCTTTCCCTTTTCCTCCTCATTATAAAATCATTCACATTTCTTTTGCTTTTCCAGCCGTTCTTATGTTCCCAAAAGGTGTTTCTAAGGATGATTTTCTTCTCCACTATCATTTTCCTCATTTTTCCCCCCCCGGCCTTCATATTTCCCTTTTCCTCCTCATTATAATATCATTCACATTTCTCTTGCTTTTCTATCCGTTCTTATGTTCCCAAAAGGTGTTTCTATGAATGTTTTTCTTTTCTGTGACCTTCACCTTTTTCTTTCCTTGCTAATTATAACATTCTCATTTCTTTCTTTCTACTCGGCCTTCATATATTTTTTTTCCCGTGCTCCTTCTTTAACTTTTATTTCTTTGTATATTTTTCTTTCTGTCTCTTCGTCTATCTATCTATCTATTTCTCCTTCACTTCATCTTCCTAACCCTCAGCTTCCTTATCCTTCTCAACATGTCTCTCTATATAACTATCTTTTCCTTCTTATATTTTCTCGTTCTCCTTCTTTAACTTTTATTACCTTGTTTATTTTTCTTTCTGTCTCTTCCTCTCTCTCTCGCTATCTATCTATTTCTCCTTCAGTTGATCTTCCTAACCCTCAGCTTCCTTATCCTTCTCAACATGTCTCTCTATATAACTATCTTTTCCTTCATATATTTTCTCGTTCTCCTTCTTTAACTTTTATTACCTTGTTTATTTTTCTTTCTGTCTCTTCCTCTCTCTCTCTATCTATCTATTTCTCCTTCAGTTGATCTTCGTAACCCTCAGCTTCCTTATCCTTCTCAACATGTCTCTCTATATAACTATCTATCTTTTCCTCCCTCATTATAAGCCTCGCAAAAGATTGTCACATATATATAGAGAGAGGAGGACCAAAAATCAACAACCCTTCCTTTTTGTCCATAGTTAAAGAGGCAATTGACATATCTATAGAGAGAGGGACCAAAAATCATTATCCTTCCTTTTTTCTATAGTTAAGGAGGCAGCTCAAGGGGGTAGAATCATAAGGTCCATTGCCACGTTGCTATCTATAATCCATTTTTTTTCTAACCAAGTAAAAGGAACACCATCGACTGGAGTATACAAATGAGTCTTGTATCTAAAACTCTCTAAGGCTTTTTTTCGTTCCCTATAGATCGTCTTCATTTCCTGCTGATTGCCTTTTCTTGGTGGATGGAGACGTTATTTTTTGTGTTTTCTTTTTGGTGACTTATTTTTTTCCTTTTTTTGTCTCCTGTATCATCGTTTCCTCATTTCCCTGTTTTTTTTTTTCTTGTTCTCTGATGACGTGTTCGTGTTCGTGCGTTTTAGTATGTATGTGTTTTTTTCGTTCTTCTTTTTCCATATTTTTTTTTGTGTCTCTCTCTTTACATATCTATCTCCTTATTCATCTATTTCTCCTCCCTTTCATCCTTCTCCTTCTCCTGTTCCTCTTTCTTCAAATCATCAGTCTATCTCTCTATCGATCTTTAATTTTTTTTCTTTCTTTTTTTCTTTCTTTCCTTCTTTCTTTCTTTCTTTCTTTCTTTCTTTCTTTCTTTCTTACTCCTGCCCGTTATCCATCTCCTGCTCTTCTTCCTCATCCTTCTCAGCATCTATCTATCTAACTTTCTATCTATTTATCTATCTATCTATATTTTTTATCTATCTATATCTTTCATCTCTCTCCCCCACCTCCTCGTCCTCATCATTCTCGTGTTCCTCTTCTTCTTCTTCTTCTTCTTCTTCTTCTTCTTCTTCTTCTTCTTCTTCTTCCTCCTCCTCCTCCTCCTCCACCACATCATCCGCTCAGCACGACTTACAGGTAATAAGGTTTCAAGTCCCTGTCACCTTTTTAATTCACCTGGATGGTTGGGAGGAGGCGGGGAGAGTCGGATTATTTTCAGAGTACTCGTTGGCATTTCGTCTCTCAAAGCCTCTCCTGCTCTTCCTCTCCTCCTCTCTTCTCTTTGCGTGATGGGCGGATGGAAGGGAACAACTCTGAGCACCGCGAGGCTCTTATTACTAAGCCTACTTGTGGGTAATGGACTGTCGTGGCTTATAGAAGTTCTTGCTGGGGATGTGATGTGATGGAAGGAATTAAATGCAGGTGATAGAGTTTTTAAAGGCTTTGTTGAGCTATATATGTAAGTGGCGGTGGACTGGAGACGTGGGGAGGGGGGGAGGGGGGATGTGGTGGTTGTGGTGGTGGTGGTGGTGAATGTGTTAGAGGACGTCATATCATATAGAATTTAAGACGTTCCTTCGAGCATTTTTTTTACGTTCTGCCTATGGCGCAGGTAGGACTGAAAAATCCCAGCTTGTATCAGCGGGCGGGATGCGAACTTGAGTCCTCCTAGACGCCACGCCCACACGCTAACCACTCAGCCACCGCAAGTTCCATTTAGACAAAATAAGAAGAAAGAACGGAAAGAAAAAAAGAAAAAGAACACAATCTAATATACAGAGAAGTTAAGACATTCCTTACAGCCACTTCTCTTAAGAGCCACGAAAAGAATAGATGAAATAA